>NC_056746.1:1423383573-1423466073 GCF_019279795.1 Protopterus annectens | reverse complement strand
ACATGAGCGAGTCCGCTCAAATGTGTACATACCCAACACTACACTCCCCCACATTCTAAACCCCTGCACAATTAAAAATGTAAATTTTTTTTTTATTATTTCCGATATAGCTGCCCGTATTTGCACATGTTTGCACAGGTTTGCCTTTTGCTTAGCTACAGTTAGCAGTTTAGACGCCGAAGAGGATAATAAGAAACTTATATGCAAATTAAGTGAAATAGCAATAGCGTAGTCGTAGAGCCTTCGCACAAAGAAGAGGCATTCCCAGTTCAAGTTTCACCACTATCCCCTCTATTTTCAGTTGGAAATCTGTATATAAAAATAATTCCTGACATTTATTATTTAAATTTTTGTAAAAAGCATTGAAATGGCCTATGTAGTAGTGAACGAATTTTATATATATATATATATATATATATATATATATATATGAAGGTGAAGTGGTTATGCATACTGATGGATGCATGAGTAACGTATCTTAAGCAATGTGAAGCACTGCTAAGCAAAGTTTACTAGTCTTAAGCATATTTAAATGTAATTGCTCGTAGTTGAGCACTGCGTTAACTATCGCAATAGCTTTACGTGGAGCTGCACATCATGCAAAATAGCTCAAACAGAACATGTTTGTGCATAGCTGCATGCTGCACTAACTAGCACAACATCGGGCAACGACGAGCAATGTAGAGCACTGTAGAGCAATGTAGAGCACCATAGAACAACGTCGGGCAAAGTCGGGCAAAGTTGAGCAAAGTCGGCTAAACACAGCCACACCTCCTAGCCGGTCTAGCCAGTAGTAAAATAAAAAACAATGACAGGCTCGAACCCAGGATACTATGCACCATCATCACAGTACTGAACCACTAAGCCATGACAGTATTTCACGACCATGCACTTTCAACACACACATACATATCTATAGAAGTTTACCCATTGCTAACCAGGTGTGCCTTCAGCTGAGTTTTTTCAAAACTGGCCAATCACAAATAAGTGCGGGAAATGAGGCATATTTAAGCTCCATAGGTGGGAATACTTGCCATAACTGGTTGTAACTTCCATCTGCAGGCAGCATGGCCAGTGCTGGAGAGGGCTCTCGATTTCGAGCGCAACGTTGGGGCATTGAGGAGTCAAAAGTAATGGTTTGGCTCCTTGTCCATAATCATGAGGATAGACTCCTGCGGGGCCAGTACCAGGGCACCCAATACAAAGTGGAAGCCTGGAATCATCTAGCTCATGAACTCACCAGTGCCACAGGCATCCCTCGGACTGGTGAGCAGGTCAGACACCACCATGCAGACCTGAAGAGATGCAAGGAGGATCAACTGGACCAGTGGCTCCACGAGGCCCGTGTGATGGAAAATGCCCCACTACTAAGTAAGTAGCCATGGAATTAAGTATGTAAGAATTGGTATTCTAGTCTATACTATGGATAGGTATGTCTCAATATCACTTAATTTACTTCACAGCTGGAGGTGTCTGTGCTGCGAACCAGCAAGCCTATGCAGATAGGCTGCTAAGGCTGTGCCACCAGGCAGGTTAGTAATTATTCTGCATGTACTGTTATATAAAATAAATGAGAGAGCCTCTAGAAAAGTGTTTGAAGTCTTTAATAAAGGTATAATTCCTGGAGTGTGTCTGTGTCATTTTCTTTGATATGTTGTTGTACTGTTGCATTTTAGAAATAGTACTGCTGTATTAAGCAATGTTAACCCACACTTGGGTAGGCCCATATAAAGTGGATGAAGGGAGTGCCAGTAGCTTTTAAGCATATTTACAGTTCTCAACTGTTGGTTCATGCCCAGCATGTACAGGTTAATCTGGTACATGAATAGCTTGGTATTGTGTTCCCCAGAAATGTCAGTGTGCTGCAGAAATGTAGGGAGCTGTTAACATATAACTTATAATTTCATGTGAACATATCTAGATAATTATAGAAAAGTAGAGCTGTCAGTGTACCATCTCAGCAGTAGTGTGTCTGAGCAACTCACAAAATATGGAGCAGTAACATCTGCATCCTGGACAGTTTGTATGTCAGATACAGCTCATTTATATAAAGATCTAGCAAAACCCATTTCACAATTTAAGGACAATTGAGTAGTGTAATAATACATGTAGGGGACATATAACTGCAGTTAATAGGAATGTAGTGTAAACTAGAAGGATATATAAGTTGTTAATGGAGCTATCTTTTTCCACCCTACTGTATGTGCATAAAAATGCAATTCCACACCTCAATGGGTATGTCTAATCTCAAAACATTTGTTGGGACATATGTCCTATTGGTTTATAAATATCTGCATTTATTTCGATGTATGTGCCCTGTTCAGATACTACAATATTGGTGGCCTGTTGCCATCAATTAAACCTGCATGCTGTTGTAATGTCCACTGTTGTTCTATATATGCATGTGTTATGAACTCTGGTGTGTTGGGTTAATGGGAATAATTCTGCATGCTGTTATAACTAATTGGGAATGCTGTTGACTGTTACTAACCCATATTTTCATTAAATCCTCCAAAACATAGAACATATGGGAAGGCCAGTCCCAGCGGACCAACCTCAGCTGGTGATGGCACCTGGCACCAGCAGGTCTGGTGCCCAGCCTGGGACCTCCTCCTCTGTTGGCCCTGTGCCAACTTCAGGTGGAAGCACTGCAGGGGATGGGGCTCATCCCCCCTGTGCAAGCATGGGTGGAGGAGGGCCACCTATCACCCTCCGAACGGTCCGGGCTGTGGTGCGTAGAGAGATGGAGCGTTCTGTCGCAGATCCTCTATGGCAGCTTGAGACATGAGTGGCGCGAATCATGGGTGAGCCTGCCCCTCCTATGCAGCCCCCAGCACAGCCGCCCTCTGGGCTGTGAAGGTGCAGTGGTGACTGCCCATGGGTGGGGATCTCAGTTCCACTGTTGCCATCTGTGGGCTCGTGGGCTTACGATTTCCAAACATCCTTCCCCGTCAATGCTGTTCACCCACTACATGTGTCATATTCCACCCCTGTATGCATCTTGTTTGTCTTGTCTGTTTACCACCCCAACCTACCTCCCCAAATTTACCTACTTCCCCTACCCCACATTCCACTCTCACCTAAAAAAGGGCAATCTGCTCCCAAAAAAAATACGCCCCATACATACCTGCCCGTTTTGCACATATGTCTGCTGGACACATAAAATGTAATTTAATTGGCAGTACAACATATTTTGTTGTCCTCACCCCTCTCTCAGGGGTGGAAGGTTTCATATTTCCCTCCAAATTTATTGCATATGCACAGCTGTTGCTGTTAAAGAAATGCGCAACTATGGATCTTCCCTACACCCATCCTGCACATCCCGAGCAGTTTTCCCTACTGTCTTTCCCTCTTTGTGCTCCTTTTTCACCACTTTCCTATCTCTCCATTTTCTTTTCTTTCAAAGAAATGAGCGCGGGGATTAGCGGGAGTAAGCACTTTTAAGCAGTAGTTAGCGGGTTTGCGCGAGTGTGCACTTCTGTGCGCATAGCTAAGCATTGCTAAGCATCACGCAAACCCGCTTACAACTGCTTAAAAGTACCTTAGTCACTTTGTATGTGAGGGCCCTTGTTCGGCTCAGCAGCAAAATAAAACATCTCTGCCAGTCTCGAACCCAGGACCTTGTACACACTACACTGCATGAAGTACCACTAAGCAACGGTAGATATACAAGTTGGTGCTGAAATAAATATATCATGCATCAGAGTGACTGAATGTAAAGTAAAAATAGGAATACCATAACACACGACTTGTTCTGTGGATCTTTACCAGCAGTTGTTGTGGAATTGCATTACATGACTGTGATAAGAGAAGCAGCCATTCTAGCAGGAAATAATGTTACAGCAGCACTTTAAAATCCCCACACAGTATCATAGCAGGACAAACACTGACATATCTGATTAGGGCAGAAGCCATACCTCCCAACTGTGCCTAATTTTCAGGGATGTTCCTGATTTTTAAACAAATTTTAGCTGTGGCCTTCTGAATCCCTCTGAAAAGTACTGACGTTGGCCAGAAATGTGGTGAATTACACTTCATGAATAATGACAATAAGTAAGAGTTAGACACTGCTTGTACTTCAGAAAAGGTGTATTAATCCATATGCTCGGGTTCTCTCAAAATCTCAACTTAATGGCACTAATATTTTAAAGGAGTACCTCACTTTTACCTACTTTTCCCTGAGTCTGTTCAAATATGTACCTGAGTGTATGAGAGAGGCCTGGCAGAGGCAGAAACACACAGGCATATCAGCTTTTCTGCTGTTACACACTGTGCAAATAGCTTTGGAAGGAGTTCCAGAAGCATACCCTTATGTAGGAGTACAACACTGAAATACCAAAGGATGTAGCCATGTACTGGTAACAACCAACTGTAACAATGCCATTGTTCCAGTGCTGAAAAGACTGGTGTGGTGCACAAACAAAGAATAACAGGCTAACCTCTGGCTACCATGTGAATAGGTCCACAGTTGGGAGCTACGCAGACAGACCACTTGCCTTGATAAACTAACAGGTACACAGCAACCCTTTAAGTCCAGCAAGATAAAATTCACACAATAATACATAATTCTCTCTGTACGTCTGCAACCCTACCCAAATGTAGAATATACCTGTGTGTTCATGGTCTACCAAGGATGTAGGTAGGCATACTCAGTACTGAAATTTGTCCAGTTTTCTTGAGCAGCCTGTGCTAATGTCAACACTAAAAAAACACAGACTGTTCAGAAGTGAGTAAATTAATATTCACAGTATAGCAGTTCACAAACAATTCATGTGCCAAAGGAATACATCTCAATAACTAGTTTTGTATGGCAGTTAATTGTACAATTAGAAAAGAAAATACATACTCCCATGTATCTTGGGTTAGCATTTTGAGGCGTGAGTACAATTCTACACTGACAAGTGTATACGGGAAGCAGCAACATTCAGGTCTGAGTACAACATTTAAATCACTGGTTACACCCCTGGCTTCAGATATAAGAACTATACCAACCTTCTGCCTTAAACAATGATGTCCACACCAAACAAGCATGATCCCCATCTTGGAAAGCTGAAAGGGCCACGCCTCCGTGAGTTAGCAATTTATAGCATTGGGTTGCTATGACAGTGATTACTGCAATTACCACACAGCAGGCTGCATGCAATTAGCAAATGGTGGCCACCAATTGGTGCAGAGGCCATCACATGCACATGTGCAAATACCTATAAAAGCAGGCTGTAATTGCTGCCAACAAACTCAATCACTCTATTGCAGACACTGACAGAGAAAGAGACAGAGCGAGAGAGAGAGAGAGAGAGAGAGAGAGAAAAGCAAAAGGAAAAAGAAAAAGAAATAATACCAACTCATACAAAGGAAAGGTATGTAACAGATATGTATTTACTGACATGTAGTAGATGTTTTTGAAGATTACTCTACATAATGAGAACCATTCATATGTGGCAGCAGTACGTATCTATGCACAGATGTCCTGCTTAACTACTGCCATGGACAGTTCAGTGTGTACCTGTGGGCAGTGGGACATAACTGTAAAATGTGTAGCTCAGCATTAAATGTCAAACATCTGAGCCATGTTATTGTTCTGTACAGTAGTGTGGCCAATGGCTGTTTGGAGGATTAGCCCAAACATTTATATAAACATGGGTGTGACAGAGTAACACATGCATGATAGTCATACTAAAGTGTAGCTTAGCATTGACAATGGCTGTACCAGGCTAGTATGTAATCTAGCATTTGGAGCTATATATACTCCCTCTAATGTTACTGTGTGTTCACATGTGACACCTGTTTATGTTGCAGCAAGGCCGAACAGTTCAGCTGCGAGGTCCAGGGACTTACAACAGTGTGGACCTTGTGTGTGTATGGCACACACATACGGAGATATATATATGTGTCATATATATTAACATCTGTATACGTGCATAGAGCAAGAGACATATTGCAACTGTTTGTGAAGGGTGGACATATATATATGTTGGTGAAGGTTGTTATGTGCATATTTGTATGTAGGTTTTAGTGTGTGACAAACAAGACAGCATACAGTGCTGGTATATGACATGTGGTGGTTAAACACTGTGGGTGTTTTGTTCAGTTTGCAATGTTGCAGCCAGTAAGGCCTGCTAAAGCTACCTGGGCTGTGAACACTTTCAATGCATTTCTCACAAGACTGTGCGATATTATTACATTACTGTTTACCTCACATCCTTTGCATAATTGATATTCCCACCATGAAAGGTGGACTGTATATGTGCCTATATGTATATGTACACCAATGGATGTGTATATGTATGTATGTATGTATATATATCTATATATATATATATATATATATATACACATATACACATATACACACACACACACACACACACACACACACACACACACACACACACACACACACACACACACACACACAGAGTCATGTATACTCATACACACCCACATCTACTTGTTGCAATAGATTCTATGTAAAGTTGAATGAGTGTAATGGTCAATGTGTTTGTGAATATGCCAAAGGTGTATCTGTGGGATAGCTTAGTGGGAAACTGTTTCTGTCATGGTATTATGGGTCCTTGCTTTGATCCCAGCAAAAGCTGTGTATGCTGTTGCTAAGCAGATAAAGCACTATGGCATACAGTCTGATGTAATCCCTTGGTGTTAACTGGGGTGTGTCATTGGAGGCTAAAGCACTACACGTATGCTTATTGATTGGTACTGATGTTGAATCCAAATCCAATATGTACTGTAGTACTACTTGAAGTTCTGGGACTAACCAGCAAAGTATGGTGTATGTCCACATTGCTTGGAACCACTGTTTTGTGTGGTCCCTGTAGTCATCATAGATTACATTCCTCGAGCTTAAGGTTTTTTAAGTACTGACACACAGTACTGTATGGTACACACATAAAGCTTATCTGGGTTGCCATACCTTTGTGTCTTGTAATTATGTCTGATGTGTGTGTGGGTATGCCTGTAACATGTTCTCCGTCATATGTGTGTTACAACATATAACTGCATATCTAGCAACATTTATAGTTTACTACAGCAGTATGGCACCTATATTCACAATTGTGCACATATTTTGGCCACGGGTTTGCCATCAACAGGTTGTGTGGTATAATAGTAATACTGTAACTGGACTTTACAAACATTGCGATGGATGACATATTTCTTTATGCATTGGCTTGATCTATATCTGCTGTGGCTAGGTGGTGCATTGTGTTGCATACAGTGTGCCAGGTACTCTTGTATAGTCTTATATAGTGATTTTATTTTGTTGCTGTGCAGAACATGGTTTATTATATAGAGTGTGCCAGGCACTTTCAAGCAGTTGTGGGGTGAGCACTGATAAGTGGTATTGAAAGTGTTTAATCTCAGTCAGCAAATAGGTTGCTATATATGGCAGTTCAGTGATATCTGTACTGTATAATGTTAAATGTGCCATATGACTTGCTCGTACATATCTTTTCTTTATGTCTTCCAGGGATCATGGGACACCGTAGAAATCCTAGCTACAGTAGAGCTGAAGATGAGATTCTTACCAGCTGCATGATTCAGCACTACAGCCTACTAGTCTCCAGAACCAGCCAAGACCAGCAGGAGCGTACTGCAATATGGCAAGATGTTATCTAGAGGCTAAACGAGGTAGGCCTGCATAACCGGAGATATGAGCAGGTACGCCACCACTGCAGTGATCTACTTAGACATGTCTGTCAGCATGCTTCTGATGTACAGAGACAACAGCTTGCAACAGGTGGTGGGGTTAACATCCCCCTCACCAGAGTAGAGGAGCTGCTCCTGAGCCTGGTGGCACCTGTCCAACAACAACAGCAGCAGACATTTACCATGATTGAAGTTGGATCCACCCAGCAAAAACACATGGAACATGCAGGTAACATGGCATATCTGTAGACTACTGTTACCTCTATTGGTAGATCATGCATATGTGAGATGTGTACTGTGTAATTAGAAGATGTGGAGCCTATTGCTGTGCAATACTGATCATTTGGAACATAAT
Source organism: Protopterus annectens (assembly GCF_019279795.1). Taxonomy (NCBI): domain Eukaryota; kingdom Metazoa; phylum Chordata; order Ceratodontiformes; family Protopteridae; genus Protopterus; species Protopterus annectens. The sequence continues at coordinate 1,423,458,056 of NC_056746.1, read as the reverse complement.
CTGTAGGCCTGTGAATGTAAACTGTTCTACTGTAAGATTGCAAACCCACAGTAGCAATGCCGCAGTTGTCGCCACTGACAAACTGTCTCATATCTATGTAGGTCCCTCTGGTGGGACAGCAAGACAGCAGACAGATGCTGGTGAGTGTGTTCTACATTTATTATTGCAAATAAAAAGTGCATGTCACAGTTAAGGTGTAGGCCATGTACACATGTAACACACCTACCCATAATGCATGCTGTGCATGTTTGCTGTTAGACCACGCACATCTCACTAATGTGATTAGCTGCCTCAAACACATGCAATACACAGACCATCTCAAACAAATGTGACTACACTGTAGTGACCTTTGGATAGGCAGAGTCAATACACAACATGCACATAACATACACAACTATGTCAGACACAGAACATGTTAACATGCTACACATGAAGGATTCACAAACCCTCTGTAAAGTCACACTCCAGTATCCCAAATATCATCCACACAGCACACATAATATACCTGAGGGGTAGAGGCCTATCATGGGGCAGTGAAACACTCTGCAACACACAACACATTGATGTTAGGGAATGTGCCTTATTGGCCTCCTTACAAACCCATGTAACAACTGGTTGTGAAATGGTGAATGTAGCCATGGTAGTACAGTTCCAGTACAGCATGATAGGTGCTGGTTTGGGACACATTTGTAGCCTTTAGTGACCACATGATGCTTCATGATGATGGCTTATGGTACTACACCCCATCCAGTTGTTGTAACCACAGTACTACACATAGCTTTCATTGCTATACACCTCAATGTTGTGTGTGTGCAAACATATGCATCTGTAAACAATATGCATACCAATCACCATTTGCACAACTGACACATATATGTCTTGTGATGCTATTGAGTGGCTAGGTCATATGACACACATTGGGTATGTGTGATGTTTAAATTTGCAGTTGTGTTTTAGCGTGCCATGTCATGGATGACACAGACATGTCCACAATATGATCTACACTCACCATAACTACTGTACATTGGGTATGTGGACCAATGGTATTCCATCAGTTATACATGCACCACTGATCTTGTGTGTATACACATCATGCATGAGCTAAAACTGTGTCTACAATTATTTGCTAAAGACACAGAGGCTCTAATCAGAATTGGATATCTATGTGACACACAGATACACATCCAGCCATGGTATGTAGACCTGTGAGTGATGGTGCACAGTACATTACAGAGTTTTGAATACTTGCACAACAATGTTGTGTCCATGTAGCATGTGTACATAATGGACCAATTCAGAACTAAACAAATATGCTCGCATTCCTACTCCAAAAAAACACAATACTTTCTTACACTCCTCACCAAACTCTAACATCTGTATAACCATTTTAACTCCAGGCTCACCATAAGTGGGGAGATCCACCCCAACCCAGGCCAAAATCCATCCTATCCAACTCAAACTGCTCCAACACAAATGTCAGAACATAACATCCCCACTTTCTTCATCCCTGGGCAAATCAACAACAGCAGCAAAACCAACCATCTTTTAATGCTAAATATTAATATTAGAAGTATCAAAAATAAAATACCTGAACTCTAGGCCACAATAGCACACTACTCCCCAGACATAGTTGCTTTAACAGAAACCTGGCTAAATAAAAACATAGCTAACTCAGAAGTTCTCCCTACCGGCTACAATATCATTAGACAAGACAGACCATTTCGTAAAGGGGGTGGAACTGCCTTACTGTACAAGTCAAACTTAACTGTCTGTCAATTATCAAACACCTACCCCTCCCCCAATAATTGGGACATACTTATCTCACAACTTCAACTTCACCCTAAAAAGGTCATCACCACAATTGTGATCTATATTCCACCTGGTAATACACCTGCTAGCCTTGAAGACTTTTTATCCTGGTGTTCTTCCACATACTCACAAGAAACCCTTATTCTGGGGGACTTCAACCTAGATTGGTTCACCTGTATATCAGAACCACCAAGTAATCTAATAAATCTCCATGGCTACCAGCAGCTAGTCCAAATTCCAACTAGATGTGATAAAAAAACTAAAAGGGAATCCACCCTTGACTGGGTCCTAACTAACAACCCCACATTGTACCCTCACACAGGCAGCCTCCCAGACACTTTGAGTGACCACAACATAATATACTTTATACATAGTAGAACAAGCATATGCAAAACCACTAACTATATATCCACTAGAAACACAAAAAAATTATCTCCTGAGGTCCTCAACACTTTACTCTGTAACTGTGACTGGACTCCCCCTAAAAACCCTCCCACATGACCAGGCTGTAGCATATTTCAACAAAACATTTCTACAACACCTAGACACTATCGCTCCATTGTGCAAAATCAAGGTTAGAACTTCTACAAACCCCTGGCTCAGTAAAGAAACCAAACAAATCCTCAAGTCCAGAGACACTGCCTGGCTTTACTATCAAAAAAAACAAAGAAACACAAAGCCTAACTAAGTAACAAGAACTGCACAACCGTGCAAAAAAATGCATTAGGCTGGACAAAAAATCCTACTACACAACATTACAAACTAAATGCCAACACAACCTGCAAAAATTTTGGAAAAATGTAAACCAGCTACTAAAATCCACCCAAAAGGCTACCCCCAAACCAACCACCCCTGACACTAAAGTTCCCATCGAAACACAATTCAGCTCCCACTTTGTGAACTCAATTCTATCCTTAGTATCACAGGACAGTTCCTTCCTCACTATTCCCCCCAACACAAATAACACTAATACAAGCTTTACCCTCAAAACAGTTTCTACCACTTCAATCAAAAGCATGCTCTCCAAACTAAAAACTTCATCAACAGCAGCCGACCTACTCCCCAGCTATTTCTTGAAACTTACAGCAGATGCTATTGCTATCCCAGTCTCCACTCTCATAAACAGATCAATTGTTGAAAACTATGTGCCCAAACTCTGGAAAATATCCTATGTTACACCCATGCATAAAGGCGGGACCTCCACTGAACTTAATAACTACAGACCCATTGCTTTACTCTCCTCCCTGGCCAAAATCCTAGAAAAATGCATCCATACCCAGATGCTAAACTATCTCCTAGACAGCAACATCCTGTCACCTACTCAGCATGGTTTCAGACCTGCCCATAGTACCACTACAGCCCTCCTCTGCTTCACAGACACAGTAAACCGCCTCAAAAATGAAGGCCTACAAGTGTCAACTCTTTTTTTGGATATGTCCAAAGCATTTGTCAGTCTCACACCAAATCCTGCTAAACAAACTAAACCAATATCATCTATCAAATTCCACTCTTACCTGGTTCCAAAGCTACTTAACTGACAGGTATGAAGTTGGGAAATGGGAAAATTATCTCTCTCCTCAGCTGCCCATAACTATAGGAGTCCCACAGGGTTCTATCTTAGGACCACTACTATTCACAGTCTTCACAAATGACCTCCATACCTCCACACAGCATGCATCTATAATTCAGTATGCAGATGACACTACCTTAATCTGTGCTGCACAAAACATTCCCATCCTCCTGCAAACAACTCAACTAGCATTCTCTGATGTTGAAAACTACCTTACCAAAGCCCAACTTATCCTCAATCCATAGAAAACTCAGCTTATGATTATAACCAGTTCTAACAAAAACACTAACAGTAAATTCACTATCTACTCCACTAATGCTACTCCAATTGCTCCAGTGGAACAGGCTAAGCTATTGGGAATAACCATACACTCCCACCTAAAATTTGATAGTCATCTCAACTTAACTATTAAAAAAGTACATGCCAAACTGGGGTTGCTCTACCGTATCAAACCATTTCTTACCAACAACACAAGATCAGCCATTGCTCGCTTCCAACTTCTATCCACCCTACTCTATGCATCTACCATTCTGACTAATCTCAACAAAACTGAACTAAGCAAAATGGAAGCCTGCTATAACAGAATTGCCCGCTTTGCTGCAAATTGCTCATATAGAACTCATCACTGATATAGAACTCATCACTGTACTGCTTTGAGACAGCTCCACTGGCTTGAACTGCCCAACCTCCTAACCTACAATCAGCTCTGCCTCTCTCATTCTATCTATTACCTCCCCAATAAGTGTCCTGCCCTCAAAAACCTAGTACAACATCACTCAGCCAAAAGTCCTCTGAGATCATCAAGCAAACTACTACTAGAAGTCACCAACAGCTACAATAGCTTTGGAGATGCACTATATAGTAGTTCAGTGGCTAAAAAATGGAACTCTGTCCCTACAAACATTCACAACACATCATCCAAAGCCTCCTTTAAAGACCTCATCAGGCAACATCTCAAGGAAAGTTGGCAGTGCCATGATTGCTCCCCAGGCTAGTGAAAGCGGATAACACATACATGCAAAATCTAGAGCACTTGATAATAGTTTTCAATCTTACTCACAAACACTGGCTAATCTACAATGTATGTACTGTACCTGTGTACTATGTATGTATTATACCTATGTTCCAAATTTCAGCTGTACACCACAAATCTATTAATTGCCTTTATTTTTAAAATTAATATTTTTTTGTTTGTTCTCTCCACTGTAACTGTTTATGTGCCGCATACCACTGTAAAACATGTCTCCTGTAATTTGTGTGTATACTGATCATGTCTAAATAACTAAATGTGTCTGTAATTTTTCTTTGTGGAGCTTTTCTCCCCAGGCCTCTGCTGAAAAAGGGCCTTTTCAGCTCAGTCAGACACCCCTGGTTAACAAATGTAAAATAAAATAAATAAAAATAAATAAAATGTATGCATTGCATTCCAGGGGGAGGCCAATCACCGAAAAACAAAACACATGCATCAAAGCCATGTATACTGTTAGTAACAAGGACTGTCTACACTTGCACTGCATGCTGTTGAGCAACACATGTCCTGCATGCTGACATGTGTGATATGACTGTTTTGCTTGTGATACTGTAGCCCACCATCAGCTGCTATTGAGTATGTTCTGAGATTGCTGGTGGTGTGTGTATGTGTGTGTGTATGCGTGTGTGTGTGTGTGTGTGTGTCTGTGTGTGTGTCTGTCTACTTTAGCGAGGAGTGTATTTGTGTGTGTGTGCATGTGTGCATGGTGTGCATGTGTGCATGTGTGGATGTGCACATGTGCATGTGCATGTGTGTATGTGTGCATGTGCATGTGTGCGTGTGCATGTGTGTGCACATGTGTGTATGTGCATGTGTGCGTGCACATGCATGCATGTGCATGCACATGTGGGCATGTGTATGTGTGTATGTGCATGTGAACATGTGTGCATGTGTGCATGTGCATGGGTGCATGTGCATGTGTACATGTGCATGTGTGCATGTGCATGTGTGTATGTGCATGTGTGCATGTGTGCATGCGCATGTGTGCATGTGGTCTGACATCATGTACAGGTCTTAAAGTGTGTTTCCTGTTTTCCTCTCACAGGTGCTGAGGTGGGGCTGGTTCAGTGCAGCAGGGAACCTGATGTCACTGACACAGATAGTGATAATGAGGATAAGTGTGTTGAGGCACAGGCAGGTTTGTTAGGGTCTGTTGTTGGGCCACCAGTTGACAGTACACAAGTCTCCACCCCATCCATGCACACAGTCATACTGCCTGTACATCTATCATCACCAATGCCCTTAGCAGAGGGACAGTGTACAGTTGGCACTGGCCAGGACAGTGTGGTATCTGTGGCACATGCATCAGGACACAGCAGCCATAGCCAGATGTCTGGAACGGTACCACATAGGCAGATACCCAGAGGTTCTCATCAGAGCACTGCTGGTCATCATGCCCCTGGCAGACATACCACAACTCCTACAACCACACGCATGTTCCAGGCTGTCATGGAGGCACAGGCACGTATGGAGCGGTACACCAGATAGGGACTAAGGGCACAGAGGGCTCATAACACCTCTGTAAATGACAGTATCCATGACCTAGCAGGTGCCATATGTAATTACACTGAGGTCATTGATAGACATTGGGGTGAGACATTAGATGTCCTCCACAATGTCATGTCCATGTGTCAGGACAGTGTGCGACAGTTGAGACATCGACATGGACGTATGCCAGCAACATCATCAGCTGGCAGTCGTCGTGGACATCCATCAAGTCATAGCCACTCCCATAGTGCCAGTAACAGCCCCAGCAATGGTGAGGGGTGCTGTCCATAGACCGCCCTAGAAGACCACATGCACGTGGCTCTGGTCAGTCCCAGCAGGGACCTGGATCCAGTGGACATATTTCAACCTCTGAGGATAGTACCCAGTCTGGATTAGTACCTGATACTGTCTGTAGCACCCCTGCCAGGCACAGGTCCCATATCCGTGGCCAGAGACGGAGATCTGTAAAGCCTGCCAGGTACAGTCTGTAGCTGTCCCACAAATCCCTGTATATGGCAGCCACATGGTAGAACTGTGTGCATGCAGACACACACACGTAAACCAGACACCTAGGGCAAACACATACCCACACACATTACATCCACATTGGCCTATAACAGTACTCTTGGCCCTCACACACACACTCACACACAAACGTCGATTGTATGGCTCAATGTAGGCCTCTGGCAAACCAACAACACACCATGTGCATATGATGAAACCTGTGCCACCTCCTGTCATCTGTAACATCGATGCAGGAACAGGCTAACATGGTGCTGATGCACAGGGTGACTTTATTACAGTATAGCAATGTTTTAATGTGTAGCATGTTGTCAGCAGTAAAGTGTAATGATATCCTTGAAGGTGTAGCTGAGCAGGCATGATGCATTAAAGCTATAATTATCAATGTTGTATTGTTTACACCAGTGTTTATTCCAATTGTGTATTGTCTGCCCATGTGCCACTTGGCTGATGTGTGTAGTTTTGTCAGCATGTGTTATAGACTGGACAGTAAGTGTGGGATGTGTGCAGCACAGATTTGCAGGTGTACATTTGTGAACATGGTTGAGGTGCACTGTCTGCATGTACGTGCATATTGGACACATGGGCAGGGTGACATTAGACAGTGTTAACACACCATAGTTTCTGTTGGTGGCCAGTATGCATTGTACTACACACATTTTGGAACGTGAGTACACGTGTATGTATGACACGGTTTGACACTGTGCTGTGGGTGATACTGTTGTTACTATCTGTCATTGGTTTGCATTCTGGTAGTATACATAAACTCAACAGCCTGCCCATAAACAACTGTTAGATGATGGCTTGACAACTGACACACAGATGTAGGACACACAGTAACATTTGCAGCCTTCAAGTACTATTCTATGCCAGTATCAAGTGGTATTCACCTGCACTCAGTCCTGGGACCACTCATGTTTGGCATATAGCTTTCTTAGGTACAAGCAAACACAGTAGGGATATGTCTGGCCATGTTTTGCAATACATACTGTGGGCTATAAAGCATTCTCCAGATGACACACACATCCTCCAAAAGGGTATCATACAGACAGATACCTGGTGTCAAACCCATGCTGTAAAGCTATAAGCCAAATAAAGCATAGTCATCCACTTTTACAAAACATAGTATCCCCAGAGTACCACATAGGTAGTAGCCCCCAAAATGTGGAACAGGTACCGATGTATACATAGAGCCATGTGTTAAGTCATCTCTCCCTTGATAATCACATTTCCAAAGGGTTTTGGAAATCCCTCTGTGGATCACATAAGCAATAAGGGGTCTGCATGCATATCCACAAATGCTGTTGCACACCTATAATAAATAGTCATCTTTGACAGACTTTGCTGCTTTTGAACAGGTTTCAAATATACCTCAGGCATAAACCCTCACTCACACTATTCAATAGAAACTGTAATGAGTGTATGTGAAACGGATGACGTAGGCCAGGGATCATTGCAGTGGCTAGGCTTGTCACAAGCATACAGATGTGACCTAAGGTCTGTAAAGCGGCAGCACACTGGCAAAGATAACAGATGTGTTCATGGAGAAAGCAGGGTTCCCACTTATGAAATAATTGAGGTCACATGTATGTATATGTATTTGCCACACAGCTACCTGACATGTGTAATGCACATACTGTTGTCACTGTGATATGTCATACAGTAGTAAAAGCAAACCCCACAACACATTAACTGCCAGTGTCACACACATGGAGCACACACAGTCACCAAGTGCAGGATTCAAACTCCCACCTAACTACTTTTTTTCGATATTACAGCAGTACATATTTACACGACATGCTATTTACATTAATGGGAGTTCTTTTTTCCACAGGTATAGTTGTAGGATGGTAACATCATCAGACTTGACAAAGATGAGTATACCACTTTTAAGGTGTTTCAGTAGTCTCCAAAAAGATTGCTCCTCTCCAAGGAGACACACACACACACACACACACACACACACACACACACACAGCTGACAAGTGCAGGATTCAAATCCCAATCTAACTACTTTATGATATTACAGCAGTATACATTTACACAATGCTCTATACACATTACTGGGAGTTTTCTTTTCCACAGGTATATTTGTAGGATGGTGACATCATCAGACTTGACAAAGATGAGTATACCACTTTTAAGGTGTTTTAGTAGTCTTCAAAACGATTGCTCTTCTTCAAGGAGACACACCCAGTCTTATACAGTTGACAAGTGCAGGATTCAAACCCCTACCTAAAGGCTGCATGATACTCAAGCAGTATGCATTTACACAAGCCCCTATACACATTACTGGAGCTCTTCTTTCCACAGGTATATTTGTAGGATGGTGACATCATCAGACTTGACAAAGATGAGTATACCACTTTTAAAGTGTTTCAGTAGTCTTTAAAAAGGTTGCACATCTCCAAGAAGACACACAAAAACACTCATACAGCTGGCAAGTGCAGGATTAAAACCCCTACCTATCTACTTTATGACACTAGAGCAGTACACATTTACACAACATGCTATACACATTACTGGGAGCTCTACTTTCCACAGGTATATTTGTAGGATGGTGACATCATCAGACTTGACAAAGTGGGTTACATTAGGTGATATTAGGTGGGCTACACAGAAGGAATTTCTAAACACTTTGACAATGTGATCATCAAAGGAGAGTTTACTATCTACCTCGGTCTAAATATGAAAAGTAGAAGGAGTGCCAAACCACGATGAAACCAAGAATGGAAACGTTCAGCAAAATATAATGAAGAATAGGTTCTTTATTTCATCAAAAAAATGTAAGCGCTTTCGCGTGGGTCATCTACCTCGGTCCCCAGGTCCATAATTATATTCTCCATACATACTGGATTACCACCTATGTGGTAATTTGTGGGTACTTTGTTTTATCCAAAGGGGCTGACTATGCATTTTTTTGGCATTCTGCTTGAGGGCATTGTTTTGACACCAGGTATCTGTAAGACCCTTCTGGAGGATGTCTGTGTCAGCCGTAGAGACGATTATGGACCACAGTTAGCAGTTATCTGCAAACATGGTCAGCCATACTCCTCCCATGCTTGCCTGTACCTCTGAGCAGTATCTACTGAACAGGTGGGGTCCCAGGACCAAGACCTGTGGGATGCCACTTGTGACTGGTTCAGAGTTGGACATGACACCTGCAACTCTGACAATGTGTGTTTGATCTGTGAGCTAGTTGACCACCCATCCTGTGACATATGGGGTTAATGTTCAAGCTGGTAAGCTTGTCAATGATGCCAGAGTGGGGAATGGTGTCAAAGGCCTTAGTGAGGTCCAGGTGGGCAGTGTGGACTACTTTCACCTCCATCTATGTCCTTGGTAACTGTTTCAAAGAAGTCAACTAGGTTTAGGAGGCAGGATCTGCCTTTAACAATGCCAAATTGGATAGAGTCCAGTGTCTGGAGGTTCCCAATGTCTCTGTTTATGGGTTCCATGATTATTTTCTCCATAGCTTTGCAGATCAGGCTGAGTAGGCCTATAGGGCAATAGTTTCCAGGTTCTATTGTGGCACCACCTTTGTGGAGCTGGATGACTGTTGCTGTATGCCATTCTTTGGGTACATAGCCTGTGGTAAGGTTGAGTCTGGACAGTGAATGTAGGTGAGGGTGTACTTCCTTTTGGGGCTGGTGTAAGATGCAGCCTGGGACACCATCCAGTCCCATTGATGCTGTGTTCTTAGCTTTAGGGAGGGCTGTTTTTACCTGCATGTCCATGAAGTCTGGGGTTCTGCATTCTTCTGGGATGGACACAGGCCCTTTTGGGGGTGAGGGGGGGGGTGAAATTTGCACTGAACTTGTCCGCCAGGATGTGGGCAATGTCAGTTGGTTCAGTGTATTTTTTGCCATTTTGCAGTAGCTGACAGTATATTTGAGAGTTGCCACCTAAATGTTTGGTAAAGGCTTTGTGGTTGTTATTCTTAGATTCCTTGGCAATTTGTCTTTAGAAACTGGCCTTGGATTATTTTATGAGCGATCATTGTTTCTTCCTAATAATGATCAGTGATGCCTTTCCTTTTGTGAAGTTTACTTTATCATGTGTTAGTTTTCTCCTTTTGTTGTATAGCTTATTTATGGGCAACGACCACCAGATTGGTTTCTTCTTTTTGGAGGAGTGCATCTTGGTTTTATTTGGGATGTCTCGATCCATGCATCCCTGTAGATGCTCATACAATGCACTTGTAAATGATTCTGCAGATTGTATAGCATTATCCTATAGCAAGGGGGCTTTGGAACTTTCCACTTTGGTCTTCAGAAGTGTGCAGTTTGCTTTTGAAAATTTCTTCACAGTGGTTTCCTTGACTGGGGGGGGGGGTGTGGATGTCCAGTCTGATTACTTTATGGTCTGATATTACCAGCGATGGGTTTATCTCTGGTGTGGAACACTGGTACCCCATGTTGATGATGATCAGGTCCAGTATGTTGTCACCTCTAGTGGGCGTATTGACCAGCTGTTGCAGGGCGTTTGAGTTTTTAAACTCTAGGAAGCATTGGGCTCCTCCCCTCATGGGATTTTACCCTCTTTTGCAACAGTTTCTTCCTTCTGTTGTGCAGTTTGTTTATGGCAGGGGGACACCAGATTGGCTTCCTTTTCTTGAAGGATATCATCTTGGTTCTGTTTGGGATAGCACGATGCATGCAGTCATGTAAGTGCTTATAAAGTGCAATTGTGAAGGATTCAGTAGTCATAACTGTATTGTCCATCTGCATGGGTGTCCTGCAATTCAGGACTTCTGTGTTAAGAAGCATGAAATTGGCTTTGGAGACATTTTTTAACATGGTTTCCTTAATGGGGGTGTGGGTCCAGAATGTGGATATGTAGGGTAATTAGCTTATGGTCAGATGGGACCAATGAGGCACTGACTTCAGGTGTGGAACACCAGTCACGCAGGACAAACCAAACCCCGTAACCAACACAAATAACCACAAAGTGAGCTAAATGCAACTCATTGCCAGAAGTCTCAGCCTCCAGATGCACACACTTGAGGCACTTCTCATTATGGAGAATATTGATATCTGTGCAGTAACAGAAACCTAGTTCAAGTCTCCAGACAGCACACCAGCACTACCAGGATACTACTCATTCCATACCTTCCAGCATCAGAACCTGAATCATAACCCATATGGTGAGGATGTATCCATATTCATCAAGGATATCCACACCTCTCTCTACAGGATATGTACCCATAGAATGTTGCACAGCAATGTTCTTCACACTCCACAGGGGTGGGGCCACAAAAAACCCTTGGCATTCATGCTCTATGAGCCTGACGAGTGTGTTCTGCAAGGCAATGGAGCCAATCATAATGGAAGTCAACAATACAGAGATTGGGAACCTTCACACAGTTGAGCACACCCAGTTTGGCTTCGTCAAATGCAGACCACACTTCCTGAACTGGGAGGATTTCTTTGACAGTTACCCAGGCTACAGATGATTGAAATGAGCTCAACACAGCCTACCTATACCTCACTAAGGCCTTTGACACCATTCCCCAGTCAGGTATTATAGATGAACTCACCAACCTGGCCATGAATCCATACATCACAAGAAGAATTGCAAACTGGCTCACTGATAGATCCCACACATTAAGAGTTGCTGGCTACATGTCAGACTCTACACTGGTAATGACTGGTGTCCCCCAGGGTTCAGTCCTGGGGTCCCTCCTGTTTGGTATAGACTTCTCAAATGTACATGCCAACACAGGAAGTTTGTGGTTGATTAAGTTTGCTGGGAACTGTAAAGTATTTGCCATAATAGATTCCCCAGAAGACAGACATATTCTCCAGAAGGGACTCTATGAGACAGATGTGTGGTGTCAGAATCACGGCCTCAAGCTCACTGTGGAGGAATGCATAGTGATCCTCTTTGTTGAAAATAAAATACCCATAAACTACCACATAGGTGGTACCCCCTTAAAAATGACAAGGTGATAAGGGATCTGGGGGCACAATTGTTGCCAAAGTGATTGGGAGATCTTATGTGGTCCACCTAATCAATAAACAATTTGCATCAGGATCCTAAGAGGTAGTGTTGGCACTCTACTCTTACGTCATCAGACCCATCATTGAGTACAGTGCACCATTTTGGATGTACTCGACTTAGCATATCCAGCAGCTGCAGAGACTACATAGGTACCTCACCAAGAGTATTACTGGCCTCAAAAAGTTGTGTTATGCAACACAACTTGTAAAACTAAATCTGTTCTTCATTGCATACTGCCTACTCAGAGGCACACTCTGCCTAACATACAGAGCCATGTTCAACACATAACTGTTGAACATGCTCCATCTACAGGTAACAACATTGAGTCACCCTACACATTCCAGGGATATGAACCTCATCACAATGATGAATACAACATGCTGGTGGGATAGAGTACCATCCCAGACACTTGCCTTACAGTGGAACAGAGTCCCAATGTACATCAGACAGAACCCCTCGCTGACACTCTTCAATTGGAACCTTGATGAGTGGAAGGGAAACAGACAATTCATGCCAGGCATCACATCAGCAGCCCCACTAGAGAGGGGCTTAGGGTACTAACTATTAGAACTAGGCCTTGGGAGACTATTCAATGGTGTGGTGAAGCTGCACAACTTGCGTAGGCTGATATATGCCTTTGTGGAGATAGTCTACTAAATACTTATGAACCTATGTGACAGGTACATGTCTACAGATAGTAGATGTGTACTTCATTGTACAGTCATGTTGTACAGCAGGCACATGGACCACATACACTGTAATGATTACAGATGCTGGTGGCTGTTATGTACAGTGGGAGAGATGTGCACCTCATGCATGAATGCCATTGGGGTGTGTGCTGGGTGGGACAGTCCTGGATGACTCCCTGTCATGGTCACCCTCTTACACACATCTCTGCCCATCTATCTTTGGCTTATTATACTGTGTTCCCCCTAAATATATATATATATATATATATATATATATATATATATATATATATATATATATATAGGTACATAGGTAGGTAATAGTACTAGTATGGCCAGAGTGTGCAGTTATCACCACCCATGGAGTTAGTTCCCTAGGCCTCTGTGTAGTAGAGCTGATGAAGTGATCCATGGTGTGACAGTTCAGTTTCACATACACTCATCAAGGGTCCTCTGGAAGAGTGTCAGTGAGGGACTTGGCTTAATGTCGGTTGGGAGCCTGTTCCAAAGCAAGGGAAGTCTGTGAGTTAGTAATGTATCCCTCCAACATGTTATATTTAAAGTTGTGATGATGATATCCCTAGAGCATGTGGTACAGTGAGCTTGGGTTTATTTCAGATAGCGCATGTACATCAGTTCTGCATTGGACATGGACCTGTCTGTTGGGCAGAGATCTCCTGAGTAGACAGTATGCAACAGAGTACAGATTGAGTTAGATTCAGTCTTGTTGCATGGGGCAACTGTTTGAGGCCAGTAATCCTCTTTTTGAGGTACTTCAGTGGTGTTTCCAGCTGCTGAAGGTGTCTAGTCAGATTCATCGCAAATGTGTTGTGGTACTCTCTGATGGGTCTGATGACTGATGAGTAGAGGGAACCTCCTTTGACCTACATGCAAAGACCTTGGCAGTTTCTGGGAACACATAGCATGATTTTCTAACCACTTTATGAATGTGTTTCTGGAAGTAGAGATGACTATCCACATGTGTCCATAGATCCCTTATTATCACCTCCATATTTAGGGTGTTGGCACCTATGTGGTATTTGTATGACTGTAGCTCAAGACCATAATTTTGACACCACATCTGTCTGACTGAGACCCTTTTTAAGGATGTCTCTGTTGTCCCAAACATCGATTATGACAATTTTTTTTGCAGTCATCCACAAACTTTGCTAAACATAGCCCTCGTGTGTTTGACTGTATTTCTGAAAAGTATACACCAGACAGGAGGAGTCCCAGGACTGAGCCATGGGGGACAGCAGTTGTTACCAGCTTGAACAGGAGAACACAATTCTTACCTTGTGGAATCTATCTGTGCCCCAGCTGGCAATCCATCAGATGACATACGTATTTATGCACAGGTTGTTGATTTTGTGGATATGACATGTGTCTGGGATGTTGGAAAAAGGCTTTTCAAGTTCTATGTGGGAAGTGTGTAGCTCATTTTATTGATGTATGTCCTGGGTGACTGCCTTGAAAACAGTCTAGCAGGTTTGGTAACCATGACCTGCCCCTGACCAAACCAAAATGGATAGGGTTGGGTGTTTGTAGGCTTCCAATAGTTCTGTTTATGAGTTCCATCATGATGGACTCCATTGCCTTGCAGATCAGGCTTAACAGGCTTATAAGACAATAGTTCCCATGGTCTGTTGTGCACCAACACTTGTGGAGTGTGCCAAACGTTGCTGTAACCCATTCAACAGTTTCATATCCTGTACAGAGGGTGAGTCTCAACAGACTGTTCAGCTGCAGGGTCTGTTTGTTTTGGAGTTCACATATGACACAGCTAGGGAAACCATGTCATCCCATAGATGCCATGTTTTTAGGTTTGGAAAGAGCTGTTTAACCATTGTATATGTGATTTCTGGGTTTTCACAATCTCCAGGTATGATAATGGGCCCTTTTGTCAGTGAGAGGGGGGTAAATATTTATGAACCTGTCTGACAAGATGTTGGCAATGTCAGTCATTTGGGTAAATGTATTCATTTACAGTTTGCACTTACTAAAAACATATATGAGTTTACACTGATATTTATGACATAGCGAAAGAAAGCTTCATGGTTATCTATGGACTCTTTGACAATATTTTTGCCAGAACATGGATTGGATAATGTTAGGAGTGCTCATTGTTTATTGATGATACTGATCGGAGATTTATTGATCTTCTCTGAATTTTCACTTTCTTTGAACAACTTAAGTACTTGTAGTACATAGTTTGATTATTACGAGTCCAATATATCATATGGGTTTGTTTTCATATACCTGTGTGTGCAAGGCAGGATTGGTGAATAGTGACAAGTTTCTGGGGTAAGAACTGCAATTCAAGATATGTGTGGCCCACTGCTGTACTCAGACATGGCCTAAGTTTGTGAGCATGCCCAGTATGACCTTTCAGTATGTTGTTGACTGACATTTGCTTCGTTTATTTAAGTGTGTGAGCACACCCAGTATGACCTTTCAGTATGTTGCTGACTGAAATTTGCTAAATTTGTTTAAGTGTGTGAGCATGCCCAGTATGGATATATATACTATATGTGTGTGAAAAATCAAGTTTGTTTTTACTTCACGGCTCACCTATGTGTTGTACATCGACAGGAAGCACTCTGTGCCTGCAGGGCTTCCATGAGTCACTTTGCATAGCCTTATCAACATTTCTACATACAGGGGGGACAGCTATTATTTGTACATTTCTACCCGGGGGGCACACCTGATTGTTACTGTGGTTGTACATAGGATGAGGGGTTCACCTGACACTTATACACATTTGCTAGGCCTGCACTGCTATGTCAGGTACTCCATTCCAGTCTGTACTGTTACCTATCGTACTGGCTTGAGGCATACTACTGTACTACAGATCTTAGCTTCCAATTTCATGTAAATTAGTTTGTGACTTCATAGTCTACCCAACCTGCATCACACTGCCTCGCCTGCTGTTATCTGTCTGCATAGGCCTGGGGGAAGTTCCTCATATGCCTCTTCAGAGGGCATGATACAGCATTTGTTTGTGTTTGCATTAGTCTACAATTGTCCTGCTGTATCTGTGCCAGTGAGATGCTGTCATGGCTTAGTGGTTCAGTACTGTGACTATAGTACACCGTATCCTTAGTTCGAGGCCTGTCACAGCTTTTTATTTTCCTGCTGGGCAGACCAGACTGCTTAAGGAAGAGTAAAGCAGGTGTGAGCGTGTTTACCTGACTTTGCTCAACTTTGCCCAATGTTGCCCGACTTTGCCCAACATTGCCCAGCATTGCCCAATGTTGACCAACGTTGCGGTAGTTAGCGTGGTGTGCAGCTCCGCGCAATTGTGTTTAAATATGCTAAATAGTGGTAAAATGTGCTTAGCACTGCTTTATATTGCTTAAAATAGGGCAATCATGCCTCAGGTGGTGCTGCAGGGATGCCTATGTCAGATGCACATAGTACACTCCCTATACATGTTTGAAAACAGGTAGTGTCAAGTTAGGCATCCCTTTTATTGTATGTGCGAGTCAGAGAGAGGTGTCATTTCCAGGGTTCTTAATGAGTCAGTGTATGTGCTATGTGTTGCCTCATTGCCAAGGCCAAGGCATACTGGGCATGCCTCCTTCTGCCTACTGGGGCAGGCTCAGGTTGTTCCTCCTCCAAGTCACACTGTACCTGTGCAGGCCTTGGCAATGGTGAGGGGCTGTTTGGCCCTGCCCCATGCTGTTCCTGCTGCAGCTGTTTTTGCAGGATCATATTGTGTAGCATGGCACATACCATGACAATTTGGGTACATGTAGTTGGTGAGTACTGCAAGGCTCCACCAGATGTGTCCAGGTACTGGAACTGTGACTTGAGCATCCCAAACACACGCTCAATAATGTTTCTTGTTTGTGTGTGTCCCTCATTATGGAGTTCTTGTTCGGGTGTGTCTGCATTTCTGATGGGTGTCATCAGCCATGGCTCCAGTGCATATCCAGCATCCCCCACTAGGTGACCATCAGGGATGTCCCCATTGGCAAATCTCTGGTATAGCTGCGTCAGATGCCAGATGTGGGAATCGTAATAGCTTCCAGGGCAGCCAGTACACACATTCATTATTATGCCCTGGGCATCGCACACGACCTGGCAGTTGATGGAGGGGAAGCCCTTGTGGTT
This sequence comes from Protopterus annectens, assembly GCF_019279795.1. NCBI lineage: Eukaryota > Metazoa > Chordata > Ceratodontiformes > Protopteridae > Protopterus > Protopterus annectens. Next base: position 1,423,440,829 of record NC_056746.1, on the reverse strand, counting down.
GATGTAGACCCTACCCCGCTCACCGGGTGGTGCTTTGATGTGTATGTGCATGCAGTCTATTGCACCCACTACCTCAGGGTAGTCTGCTATTTGGTGGAAAATATGCATATTGCTGGCCAATGTCTCATGGGAATTAGGGAAATATACGTGCTCACCGACATGTGCTGACATGGCATCCAGGAACTGGTGCAGTACCCTGGATGCTGATGCCTGTGAAACCCCCATCATATCACCAGTTGGTCTCTGGAAGGTACCTGTAGCTAGTATTCATAGGCCAACACATACCTTGGTATCCATTGGGATGGGTTCCCCTCTGTTGCTTGTGTGTGTGAGGCGTGGCCGGCACAGCTCAACAATTTGCTGTAGGATGTCTCTGACCACTCTATAGCGCTTCACTATCTCCAGCTCATGTAGCCCCTGGTAGGTTACCCTGGGTCTATACACTCTTCTCCGTCTCCTCACTGTGGGTTGCTCAGCAGCATTCACAACATCGCCACCCTCAGAATCTTGCACATGTTGGTTTATGATAGCAACACCAGCCCCTAACATTTTGTCTGACTTAAGCTTTTTAAGTTTTCACTCTTTGTATACTGCAGTGTTGCAGAGTTCTTGGGAAAAAACAGGGTAGACTGCTGTTTGCAGAGTTTAAAGTGCTGGGCTGGTCTGGGCTAGTCTACTACCTATGTAATTGGCTGATTCTGATATATTTCACCTGGCAGCTCTGCTAGTTCTCCTTGGTTAACTTCCTACTACTTTTTTTCCTTCCCTTTCCCTTTCTGTTTCCGCCCAGGGCAGCTCCGCACAAACAAGCGCAAACACGCGCACATGCGCACACACGCTATGTGCCCATTTCCAAGAAATTTCAGATATATCCATGGCATATGCCTTTGGTTTCTTGTTTTCAGCTAGGAGAACTGTAGACACACCTCTTGAAATCCTAAGCAACTCAGGGCAAACACAAACCACTGTGGTCCAATAAGCTTACAGTCTTTCAGACATACCCCTGCATGATGTCACCTATCTTCTACTCCCCTACTCCTACACTTACACTCTAGGGACATGGCTCACATGCCGGGGAAAATTGGGATTCACTATCCTTATCCTCATTTCCATAGGCTTGCCTACTAATGCTTGGTTACATCTCTCACACTGAGCTTCCCCCACTTAGCAACCACTACTCAGTGGCCATGTTGTTTTCAGCCTGCCATTCACCTGCATGGCAGAACAAACTTTTTAGTGAAAATGCCCATTTTTGGCTATTTTTCATTTTTTTTTTCATTTTAAAAAATAGATTTTAAGGATGCACAACATTTGCAAATGCCAATGGCCTTATATGTGGCCATTGGCATGCTTCCTCAACTAGATGCATCCTTTATTTGGAGCTGTCATAGCTCTGTTTAGCTATTTGCAGATTGGTACTCTGTTACCAACGGAGTACTTTTCTGCAAATAACACTACTCTTACACGGACAGGTTAGTGTTTCCTGGATCGCAAATTTACCTTATTTGCATAGCTTTCAGCAGCAACTGAGGTAATTTACATACCATAACACTGTCCATGCAAGAGTAGCTTTAGAAGCTCTCATGCACACCCCTGCCGGCTGTTGCTGGATCGCTCGGCAGACATATTGGCTGTTTGCCATCTTACACTAATCTTAGACTCCATGCAAACCATCGTAAATCCGGCCCATTATGTGTACCTCGATGAGGTGTGATTGTAAATAAAATCAAAGAAATAAAGACTAAGTTGTCCCCAGTCTCCCCATTAAAGTAATCACAACCTATTGTGAACACTTTTGTGCAGGGATTTTTCAAAATCCTCTTATGCATTGTGGTGTTTAGAGGTTGTCAGATCTGCAGAAGCTCTGAGCATCTATATGTTCTGTAAAGGATTTTATACATTCTTTTGAAAGATAATACCGTTAGCTGTTTTTTGTACAGCTACCCAAAATAGTAATGGTATGTGCCTGACAATACAGAGGGTATAAAATAAAAATCTGTGATAATTTTTCAGGCATATGTATTAATTGACACTTTGACAAGATACAAAAACACCCAAACAGATAGACACATACACACACATGCACACACGCCTATATCTAAATTTGGAGGAATATCAGCTCAGCTACACCACATGTTTATGTGTACCAGGTGAGAACTAAACTGCAGAATAAAGTAGCCTTGGGCAATAGCCCAAACAACTGCATCATTATGCTCTCTAAATAAAGAAAACAAGTGTGGTAATAGCCATACAACCATATTGAGGTACTCAAAAACACTTTGTACAGTGTAAAAATAGTATTTTCTGTTCCTGTGTCTGCACATGGCCTGGATATTATTGTGATTCAAACAAGTGAATTGTCCTAATGTTATAACATGCACTGCCATTCACTCCATGGCAGAACCATCAATGTCCATCATGTTCAATTTGCAGCCACATCTCAACAGGATAGGTTAACTGTACCCATGCAATGTATGTGAACACCTCTGTTAGGACAAATTATAGTCTCTGGAATCTTGTAGCTGACAAGATAGATAGATAGATAGACAGATAGATATACACCGACAAATGTGTGTGTGTGTGTGTGTGTGTGTGTGTGTGTGTGTGTGCATGTGCATATGTGTGTGTGCGTGTGTATATGTGTGTGTGTGTGTGTGTGTGTGTGTGTGTGTGTGTGTGTGTGTGTTTGTGTATAAATGGACCAAAATGTGAAAACCAGTGCCTGCAATATAAGTTGACCATGTGCAACTGTGGCCATTATACAAATTTTAAGCTTATCTTCTGTTTGAAGCCACACCATAGTGCTATGATTTCAGGATGTTTTGTTTCAGAAACTACTACATTCAGCATAGTCCAGGTTTTGAAATTTCTGTCTTATGATATAAATATTGGCTATTTGCAGCCTGACCAGATTTACACATTCATAAGATTTAGTACTCACAGCCCAGTAGACTAGACATGCACTGGAGAAAATGTTCAAATTAGTTATTTTTCTCTGCCATCATGGCAGGAAGCAATTATTTATATTTATTTATTTATTGACATTTGGAGACTGGGAAGTCTGACTGGATCAGGAACCCATTTTCAGCAGAGGTCTGGTGTGAAAAGCTCCAACAATAGTGAAATGCTTACACTTTAATATTTAACAAATGAATTACACTTTAACAATTAGGCAATTAAAATAGAGCTGGTTAAGTCAATATAGTGGTACAGGATATGTACGAGGGTAGTGTGACAGCAGTGAGGTCTGCGGTGGGAGTGATGGATGCGTTTAAGGTGGAGGTGGGGTTACATCAAGGATCATCTCTGAGCCCTTTCTTATTTGCAATGGTGATGGACAGGTTGACAGACGAGATCAGACAGGAGTCCCTGTGGACTATGATGTTTACAAATGACATTGTGATCTGTAGTGAGAGTAGGGAACAGGTGGAGGAGACCCTGGAAAGATGGAGATATGCTCTAGAGAGAAGAGGAATGAAGGTCAGCAGGACTAAGACAGAATATATATGTGTGAATGAGAGGGAGGATAGAGGAATTGTGAGGATGCAAGGAGTAGAGGTGGCGAAGGTGGATGAGTTTAAATACTTGGGGTCAATAGTTCAGAGTAATGGTGAGTGTGGAAGAGTGGTGAAGAAGAGTGTACAGGCAGGATGGAGTGGATGGAGAAGAGTATCAGGAGTGATTTGTGACAGACGAGTACCTGTAGGAGTGAAAGGGAAGGTCTACAAGAGGGTAGTGAGACCAGCTATGTTATATGGGTTGGAGACAGTGGTATTAACAAAAAGGCAAGAGTTTGAGCTGGATGTGGCAGAATTAAAGATGTTAAGATTTGCACTGGGTGTGACGAGGGTGGACAGGATTAGGAATAAGTATATTAGAGGGTCAGCCCAGGTTGGAAGGTTTGGAGACAAAGCCAGAGAGGCACGGTTACATTGGTTTGGACATTTGCTGAGGAGGGATGCTGAGTATATTGGGAAAAAGATGCTAAGGATGAAGCTACTAGGTAACAGGAAAAGAGGAAGGCCTAAGATAATGTTTATGGATGTGGAGAGAGAGGACATGCAGATGGTTGATGTGACAGAGCAAGATGCAGAGGACAGGAAGAAATGGAAACAGGTGATATGCTGTGGTGACCCATATATATATATATATATATATATATATATATATATATATATATATATATATATATATATATATATATATATATAGAGCTACAAATGAAGATTGAAGTTGATGTTATAAGTATTGTAACAGCATGGTTGCCAGGAGTAGTAATGTTATTCTTCTCTAGCATTGGGACAATATCAAAGCAGCAGTATATAAGAAATAAAACATCTGGAAAGTACAAAACTTTAAAGTTTAAGGATGGGGAAACTAGAACATAGAAATTAGAGAAAATAAATCACTAATATAATAATGTTGTACAAGGTGGAAAATGGTTGGTAATTTCAGTATAATGTTAGGTCTATATATGCATAGCAATATGGGCATAATTTTAGGATAGGAGTAATATCTTCTTAGTGATTTTCTGAGTTTTAACCATAGTAGTGGTCAGGGGAATAGACAGAAGAGATAGGAAGACTGTAAGATGAGAAGAAAGAGAGATATAATATGGTAGGTGTAGTTAGGGAGAAAAAGGAGGAGATAGAAAAAAGGAAAAAGAGGGGATAAAAAAGACAGGTAGAAAAAGGAGAGCAGAGTGAATAAGTTAATTGTGAGGTTAGAGAGGGGAGGATGAGAAGGAGAAATGGGAGGTAGGAATATGTGATTAGTTATAGTGGAAATGAGTAGAAGAGAGAAAGTTGAAGGGGAAAGGAGAACTCGATCAGTTTGGCAAGGAGTGAGGGTAGATATGAGAGTTAAGAAGCTAGTTTTTTAATGAGCGCTTAAAATTCCTGAGGCAATCAATGGCAGTAATAGTTGTAGGTAAGGTGTTCCATAGTTTTGCAGTAGTATAGGATTAAGGGCACTGGCCAGCTCTTTTGTTAGGTCTGTGTACCTTTATAAGTTGCTTGTTTTCTGAACGGCAGGTTCTGGTGGGGATGTAGGAATGAAGGACAGGTTTTAAGGCAGGGCAGTTATCAGGATTGTATATTATTTTGTGTGCTAGACATAGCTGTAGGAAGTCAAGATGATGAGAGTTCAAGCCAGTTAAGTTCATTAAGAGCGTAGCAGTGGTGTGAGCGATAAGATGTACCTGAAGCAAATGTGGTGATCTTATAGTAGCAGGACTGAAGCTTATTCTTTAGTGATGTATGTAGGTTGGTAACAATGGGGGGCACTATATAAGAGAGAAGGGAGCAAATAGGCATTGGCTAGTGTTTTCAGTGGGAGCTGTTGTCTTTCAGCTTTTCCCGGTTAGGGTTTGCCACAGTGGAACTCCTGTCCGCTAATGATTGACAGTAGATTTTGACGAACGCCGAGGTCTCGATGTTCAACCTTCATCGAAGGCGCGCCCATTTACGCAAGTCTTTTGAATGCCCACCCAACTGCGGAGAGGACATGCAGACTCCACACAGAAGGCACTCCCTGCACTCCAGCCGAGAATCGAATGGGAGATCCTCTTGCTGTGAGGCAACAATGCTACCGCTGCACTGTCTATGTACTGTTTATTTGTTGTGAGTTTTTTTTTTTTTAATGGCATTATGTATGTGTGCTCAAAAGGAAGTTTATTATCTATGGTGATGCCTAATAGCTTTGCATTTGTTACAATTTCTATCTCAGTATTGTTCTGTGAATATATTTTAAAATGAAATGAAGAAGATTTTGGTGTGAAAAGTAGAAGTTTTGTTTTATTGGGGTGGAGGAGTAGTTGTGCTTCATTGAGCCAGGATTTGATTGCACTAAAGGCATCTTGTGTTATTTACGGAAGCTGTTGGATGCTGTTTGAGGAGGAGATGATAGTAGAATCATCAGTGTATTGAATAATAGTGCTTTGAGGGGAAGACGTGTGAACATTATTAATAATGATATTAGAGAGCACTAGTCCCAGGATGGACCTTGTGGCACTCCAGTTTTGTTAACCTGGTATTAAGAGAAACTACTTTGCATTTTACACATTGCTGTGCATTAGTTAGGAAACTAGCAAACCATTGTTGGGAGGGCTGTGAGCAACCCTTCACAGAAAACTGGAGTAGAAGTTTGTGATGTGATACTGTGTCGAAGGACTTAGGCAGATCTACTAGAATTATAGAGGTTATTTGACCAAAGTCTATGGCTTTGTTAACGGTATCCATAAAGGAGATAAGAGCAGTGGTTGTGCTATGCACTGGGTGAAAACCGTGTTGGTTCTGTGTAAGAAGGTTATTATGGGTTAGGTCACCAGCTAAGCAACTGCATCAGCAGGGAGTTTTAAATATTCTGAAGGAAGATTGTCGGAGGAGAGGGAGCAAGGTTTTAGTTTGAGAAGAAACTTATGTATTAGTGAAGTAGGTACTGGTTGTAATGAAAAAGGAGGAGATTGAGTATTAGCTGTGGAAGCACTTTGGGAACGGAGGGAAGAGAAGATGGTATTCTTGTTGGATATTTGGGAAAAAGGGGTGATTGATTGTCTTTGGAGTTAGAGTTTGTGTTACGAGTAGATTTTGCTACTAGCTTGAGTATGCTATCAACAAAATGAGTATTGAACATATCAGTTATTTGGGAAGGTGTTTTATCTGTGGAAGGAGATCGGGTTTGCTTGGAACCTTTGGTTAGAAGTAATGAGATGGTTTTCCAGAATGTTTGGGGGTTATCTTTGTAGCTGGTCATTTGTTGGGAGAAGTAGTTTTCTTGTATGTAATTGCTATTGTTATTGCTTTGTTTCATAGTTGCTTATATTTTAGTAAATATGCGTCATTTTTATTCTTTTGCTAATCTTTCCAGGATCTAGCTCAGATTTGAAGAATTTGTTTTGTGGATTTAGTTAGCCAGGGTGCTTGGTTATATTTTGTTCTTTTTGCTGAAGAGGGGCTAAGCTGTTAAGGATATCTAGAAACAGTTTATTGAAGTGTATTTTCTAGTGATAGAGTTTTTAGTGGGAACCAGCTGATGTTTTTTAGAATGCTATTAAATGGTTATTAGGTGAAGTTTGTTAGGTTTCTGGATGTTTTATAGGTGTGGGATTTAGGTAGAATATTTGTGGGGATCAGAAACCAGAATCCAGTCTTGGACAGCTGCTAGATTAATATTGTTTTGCATTCTGGTAGGACTGGTGATAAGTTGTGTGAAATCATCGAGGCTAATGCAATTTGATGGGGAGTCTGTGATTAGATTTTTTGCCAGTTAATGTTAATGTTGACATCACCCATGATAATTGTTTCACTGGAGATTTTTCAGATGTCCAGGAGATAATGTCTTCTAGAACTGGAAAGTTTTGGCCAGGGGGGTATGTATGCTACTGCAACACCTAAGTGTATGGTATTATCTATTTGTAGGGATGCAATAAGAAGTTCAGCATTATTGAATGATGGAACTGGTTTGGGAAGAGGTAGAAATGTATAGGTATCGAGACAAACTAATGCTACTCCCCCTGCTTTTTTATGGGTTCTATCATTTCTTAGTATGTGAAATTCTGGCGGGTCTATTTCAGTGTCTTGGATGTGTGGTTTTAGCCATGTTTCAGTAGCAGCTGGTATGTCTGGGGAGTGTTGTATTAACCAGGAATGAAATTATGTTATTTTGTTACAGCTGCTATGTATGTTTAGAGTTGCTAGTAACATATTTTTTATGAGGGGAGATTGAAGAGAGGTGGATTTCTGAGGGGGTCATGGGTTTGAGTGGATGTCCCCACATTGGGATAGTTTACAGTGGTAGGGGAGGCCTTGTTTGAGGTATAAGGATTTTTTGGTGTGTGTTGATTCTTTGAAAAAAACAGATTTGAAATTAGTGGCATATGAGAAGATTTTACATTTTGATAAGTGTATACTATGGTGCTTACTTAGGGTGGCACATACATTTGCATAGCTATTTGAGTGTTTTTCAATATGTGAAGGCAAAGGGGAAGTTTTTGTAGCTTAGGTTACTCCTGTGCATTTGAGAGTTTTGGACTGTGTCAGTAAACTGAGACATAGGGTTATGAGTATTATTAAGATAGTACAATGTAAGGGGGTGGCATATTGAAGTGTGAGAGATACACAGAAGTTTAATAAGGGAGGGATAATTAAATGTTTATGTTTAATTCTGATTAATTTTGAGGTGAAAGTAGAAGTGGGATTTAAGCTAGGAATGGGTGGAGGATATGGAAGTTGTATTAGGTTTGTAAGGGGTGGGAGTTAATTAATATAATAGGGAATTTGATACTACTGAGTATTTTGTTTGAAGAGGGAGAGTTATGGTAACTATAAATGTAATGGTGGAAGTAGGGGTGGGTGGGAATAGGGGTCGTGTAGGGGAAGTGAGTAGGGCTACACCTGTGAGTAAAAGAATTTAAGCTTACACAGTGCAGCATGAGAAATACTTAGTTAAAAGAGTGCAGATAGCAAAGATGAGATGCTTGTTAAGCTAAAGTTAAGTAACTGTAGGTGTGCAGGTCAGACAGACTCTAAGTGATGAGTGAAAGGCTGTAAAACTAATGTGCATCAGTGTTAAAGTGTGTGCTTTAGAACGTAAGAAAGTGTAATTTGGGCCACGTAGTTTGAGTTTACTTTTATCCTTAAAGAAGTGGTCTTGAGATGAGAGGATAAGGAGAGCAAGGGGTTGGGAGGGTGGCCTAATGGTTAAGGTGTTTGCCTTACAAACACAAGGTGCAGGGTTTGAGTCTCACAAGGGATAACTGGCTAGGCTTACAATGGTTCGCAAGGGCAGTTAGCCTAGTACTAACCTATGAACCTATGAACTAGCAAAAGGGAAGGGGAGGGGAGGGGGCTGCAGATTCTGGTAGTAAGAAGATGCTGATTAAACTACAGCCAGAATATTTTTAAGCTCAAAATATATGTTAAATAGCTGAGAAATATAAGTACGAAGAACCTCACCAGATACGGATATCCAGGACACAAAAAATATACAGTCAAAATGCAGTATTTCATTTTCTGAGTGTAGATCCCTCTTGACCAAAAAGGAAAAAGTCCAAACAGTGAAATTAAAAACCTCTGTTGATTTTATTTCCACAAACAAAGACAAAAGCAGAATACAAACCAAGCGCTTTCACCCGGTATTACCAGGCTTTTTCTGGTGAGGTTCTTCGTACTTACATTTCTTGGTTTCTGGATTCTGTTTTTTGGTTTGTTGTTAAATAGGTGAAGTGAAGGGGGACTTGATAGATTCCTGGAAGGCAAAAGCTCTCTTAGTCACACTAGGTCAGAAACTGCTGTCGCTCAGTTGGGTGGTTTAATTTGTGATATAGGGCAGATAAAACTGGTAGCTAATTCTCACTAAAGCCAATAACTCTGCTGGTGAAGCACTATTTTCTTGCGCCATAGCCAAATTATGAACTCACTCCCACCCACAATTACCTCCGTACCATCATGCACCCACTTCAAAACTTTACTAAAAGTGCACCTAAAACATGCTGGCTATGCCCTTGCAACTCCCACTCTAATATCACCCACCCTATCCAACCACTACCTTTCTTTCCACTCCACTAACTACCTTGATTATAGCAAGCTCAGATGCTCATAAGCCTAGTACTTATTATACAGCAGGAACTTCTCATTGTAACATTTGTTAATGTCTGTTATGTACTTCACAGATAAAGATTCTAGTTGTCTACTGATGTACTATGTTCTTCATCTGTAAATATGTTGTAAGTAGTTGTTATGTTAAATTGTTAATCGCTATGTAATCCAATGTAACTACTGTCTGTTTATTTTACTGTGGAGCTTTTCTCCCTGGGCTTCCACTGAAAATGGACCTACGTCCAGTCGGACACTTCCGGTCAACAAATTTAAATAAATAAATAAATAAATAAGAGGAAGAAAGTGATATTAGATGAGGGGTGAGACCAACAGAATATACAATTCTATTTAAGAGTATGAACAGACAAAGCAGCCAGTGAGAGAAATAGGGTAGAGGTTAGAATAGGTAATGTGTGGTAAAAACTCAGGGGATGGTATATTACAGGTTAAAGTGTGTAGAGCACAGTAAGAACAGAGAGAAGGCAGAAATATCTAACTGGATGGTTAGTTTAGACAGAGCAAGGAGAGGAATGGAGCTAAGGACAGACAGTAAGATACAGGATAATGGTAAGGATATTAAATGTTTTGGCTGGGTTGCCATGACTGTGAAGAAAGAGGCATGACAATATTATTCAAATGAAGGGATATGATCTTGCTGCTGATGTCACTAACAAGTGATTCACATCATCAGTGTTTGGACTGAGTAACAGGTGCTGATTCGCCCACTAAAGTTACAAATGTAGGCTCTGAGTTATGTGTCTGTTTTTCTACATATCTTAGTATATATATTGGCATTTTGTCTAATGTTACTGAACCAATGTGTGCTGAGAACATCAGTGATCGATATACATTGGATATGTCAACATTGTTTTCCATTTGCCTAACCTGTTTTTATACATATGTAAATGCCAGCTCAACTCCAGAGGGCATTCTTTGATTTTCTCATTTTCAGATCATGAAACATAATGTAAATGTTCATTTGTATAGCTACGCCATATATGGAGTAATTTTGGGGTAGAGTAGTGTCTGACTTTAGTCAGTGGTGGTTCAGGACATCTTTGAACTGTGCAGGGCATTGACATTTGGATAGAAATATGGGAACCATTTGAAATGTTGGACCTGCTTTAGACAATCCCGTAATGCTATGACTGAATGACTGAAAAAACAGACTTACATATAATAAGTTCAAGACAGCCATTTGTTGGAATAGTACCTTTTCATTGAGGTTTTGTGACCTTAGAGTCAGTATATACAAGTTTGGTAGGGCTTGTACCACACATTAGGAAATGCAGGAGGGGTTGCCCCTTTACAAAAATGTTTTAATTCATTCTTCTGTTACATTTTTTATCTTTCTTTTTTTCTGCATGTTGGCACTCAGCATTATGAGTGCGGACATTTAAACAGAGACTGTTAATACATGTCAGCACTGTGTAGCCATGAGCTAGGTCTACAAAGCCTGTCCCTTTGCTCTTAAGTTGCAAATGTTTTAATGGAAACAATAATAAACTGATATATAATGCACAAAATGACTGCAGCACTGCAGAATTGAATATACAAAATTGTTGTTTTGCTGCTTACTGGGCTATAGATAGATTTTATTTATATACTTGACTTGCTATATGCCTGGTTGAGCTGAAGAATTGTAAACCTCCTTCAGTTATGACTCACACTAAGAGGTAATACATTTCAGTCATGTTACATAGCTGCATAATAAAGCAGAATAAAATTAAAATAGCTAGTCATCTAACTATCAGTATTAAAAAATGGTATACTGCTGTGACAAGGTTAGAGATATTGCAGTACGCACAGAAACACACTCAGGTCATCTGAGCATGCCTAAAAGTGCTGTCTCTCAAGGAAATGACTGGATGGTTATTTATAGCAGCATGTCCCTAGTTATTTATAGCAGGACAGAGTTATTTCATGCATTTACATTTCACACTGCAGTGAAGGAATGTTTATGACATTCCCAAAGGAGATACGCTCCTTTATGGTGTTATATAAGCAGAAAGGCCATTACGTATTAGGATAACAGACATGAAAGTCTGTAAACATTAATTCATGTTTATGTTGGAAAATTCAGTTATAAAGGTTAAAGTACATTAAGCTGCTTGCAAAATATTGTTGAAGTAGGACTTACCATCATACGTACACAGATTTTCAATGATTTCCATCATCATTAGAATGCTTTATTATAAAATAGGTTATATACATATATCACAGCAGTGCTTTTCTAGCCTTTCAAGTGTCAAAATATCACAGCATTACTACAACGCAACATTTGTCAATGCCTTGATCACTCAGTATACACACGTATACAGTATCAAAGGTCTTGACATTTTACAAAATTCATTTGTGTTGGATTTCAGAATGGGCTCTGAAGGAATTCTAAGTAAAATTTGAAGAAACAAATTTACAAAGCAGCATTTTCCAAATGAGACAAATGTTCATAATTTTAGAATTTCTGCCCCAGATTTTATCACATTCTTTTTTATGACCCAATAAGGGCATAATTACATTTTGTAGGAAAGCAGTTTAATTAAAAATCATCAGTAATGCAGGTATAACAAGTTATTTACAGAACATTATTGAAGACGAACTTATAATCATGTTAAAATAGATTTTTCAAAGATTTGCAGTTATTAGAAAACTTTATAAGATGATAGGTTGTATATGTGTCATTTTCTTACAAGGGACGCAAATGGGACAAAACAAAATGTGTTAATTGCAAAGTCATTATGTTCTACGCAAATGTTATGAACATTATTAAAGGTCTTGCCATTGTTTGCAAACCAAAAAAACATTTTGCCTTAGATTTCATGCATCATATTTTTGAGATTATTCAAAGGGCTGTGTTAGAAATTTTAAGTAAAAGTTTGACAAGCATGTTTACAAATATGCATATTACAAATAAGATAATGCTCAGAAATTCAGCTTCAGATTTTAGCATACTTTTTTTCTGATTTTGTATATATATATATATATATATATATATATATATATATATATATATATATGTGTGTATATATATATGCTTATTGGTCCAGTATGGACATTTATTTTGATCAAGAAAACTATTTTTTTCTTTTTTTGGGGGGGGTATCCGTACAGAGTATGAAAATTTTAATTTGATCTGGGTGTACAAAGGGGCAGCAGTCATTCCTGTGGGGCAGATTGAAGACAGGTAGTAGTCATAATCATGTTTATATCAGGCCAACTTACACTGTTGGAGATAATGTGATTCAGAGATGCATACACTCTGCATGGCACTTAATCACAGAAAGCTTTATTTACATGAATAACAGTTACACTCTTTACTGGTTAGCCAACTGTTCAGTGGAGCACAAACTACCACTTTCATAAGTATGCATTGTAGGTGTCTGAAAGAAAACATACATGCACAATCCCCACGCTCATAGATGCTCAGACAGGCATATTATCACAGACACACACACACACACACACACACACACACACACACACACACACACACACACACACACACACACACACACACACACACATGCCTAGTGCCATTATACTCTGCTGCCACAACAGTCACAGGTCACCTCAGGCAACAGGTATCAAATGCACACAAACACAAGCATACATAGAGTGGTATTCATAGTCCCAAAGTTCTTATGTGTGCATAGGTAAAATCTGGGGAAACCACCACTGAGCCCATATGTAAATATGCTTAGTACTGCAAAATAGTGCTGCACACAAAAAACTGCATATCTGCACAGCAGGTATGCTGAATGCCCACAATGGCTTTTAAATAGTGTGGTTTAGTCTGAAGGAAGCCACGAGTGTGAAGTAATGAATGCTTTTAGTTATTTTCAATTGTTTGAAATGAGCATGAGCCTGAGCAAGACAGCATATGTCACTACTATTTGAGGTAACAGGTGCTCAGCGCAGCTGACTAAACGTAAACCTAAAAAGTGTATAAGGTGTTATTGACTGAATATAAGGGTGTTCTTATGTGGGCACTCTAACTGGTTCTTTATAAGGTTGGAAAAAGGAAGTTAGGAAAACTAGAAATGATGGAGAGAGTGAGAGAAGATGTTGTTGAGTCTTTCGGCTTTTCCCGGTTAGGGGTCACCACAGCGGAACTCCAGTCCGCTAATGATTGGTAGTTGATTTTTACGTGCCGAGTTACCAGCCCTGATACGCAACCTTCAACAAAGGTACGCCCATTCATGCATGTCTCCACGTAGAAGACGCTCTAGCTGAGAATCGAACTGGACAGCGTCTTATTGTGAGGTGACAATGCTACAGCAGCACCACCACCGTGGGTGGAGAGAGTGAGAGAAGATAAGGGACTCAAATAAGTAAGAAATCAAGAGGGCTGTGCTGGCAGAGGTGAGAGAAGAAGGCTACTATGTTTTTAACAGGAGATAGACCCCCTATTTTGCATTTGTTGTTGTTGTTTTATAAGAGGGAAGTTCAGGAAGGAAGAAGTGAAGTGGATGTAGGGCAGAGGCTGAAGCAACAGTTAAGGAGTAGAGGAAACAAAAAAGAATGACAAGACAAACAGAAAAACCAATGTGGGTTGACCCTGGTGAGGAACACAAGACATACAGATGGAAAACAGACACAAACCGTGGAAGGTGAGGAGGTGTGAACACAATTTTCACCCTGGTCCAGATTACCTCAAACTATCCTCCTCCTTGATGTACCTGCAGAGGGGACCATGGTGATGTGAAGGGTGGTGTTCTCAAGCAGATAAGTGGATGAAGCTAACCAGGACAGCAAGTTTTGAAGCTAGTGGAGGAGGTCTTGGATAGGTCAGAGACACCTATCCACTGTCCAATCAACTGCTGCCCTTACTAGGTCTCAAAGATCATGCTGTTGGCAACTTTTGTGCATCGCTATACACCGGTGGCCCACAGGGCTGAAGATATCATGCTGATGCTATGAAGGTGTCCACAGATAGGCAGAAGGAAGTGTTGAGCATTCCGTGACCTGGGATTCACATGATTGGGCTGCCCCTGGGAACTTTGAACCTGTAGAAAAGAAACATAAAAAGGACAAAAAAAAAATAGAAGGAGAGAGAGAAAGAAACAGAGACAATATGGAGACAAGAATGACTATTAAGTTGCTGTTAAAATATTTTATTCTCAGTTTAGAATTGAAGCTAGTGTCAGTGTTTTCTGCTCAATGTAATGATTGTAGAAGGAGGTCGTGGCTGATTACGTCCTCGGTGAAGTCTATAACAACTGTTCCTTTGAGGAGGCCTTTGTCCATATTTTGAAGTATGTTACTAGTTAAGATGTCATAGCATTATGCTCAAGCCAACTATGTGAACTGGGGGATATGCCACTTATATGTCTGTTAATTGTGCAAAAATGATTTCCTAGAATTGGAAGTAATGAAATTAGCCTACTTTCCTTGAAGCAAAATGAGAAAGCATGTGTCTAGCAGAAGTACAATATAGACTTGGTCTGGAATAATAACATGCTAAGTAAATAAGTAATTACTCTAGATAAAGCTCAGGCAGAGTTAAAGTAACTGTCAGTTTTGATGTTAAAAGCAATACAAAATTTACCTTGGGGGGAAAGCAAGAACATGAGGATTAAATAGGATTTAGATATTGATACAATTAAAAAACGTAATGCCACTTGGTGAACTGTGCCCAAACAACCAAATTTCAGATCCAAAACAAGCTACAGTGCTGAAGTAAAAGCAATGCTGATCACCTGTAATGATAAAAAAGTCATAAGCGGCATTACTTGATTAAACATTGGCACCCACTTTTCATTTACTTTTCACAACTGTATAGCAAAAATGAACTGGGATCAGCTAATTCTACCTTTATTTGTGATCTGGAATATTTACTTAGGATTCATTTACATACTAGACTGATACAAATTTGAAATCAGACCTTTACCAGGGGCTAGCAAGTCATTGCATCACAGCACTGGGATCCCACTATTGGGAGGCAAAATGTAGCTTGGAGGCCTGAAAAATCATTCATTACCAAATGGACTGCCAAAAAACTACTAATTAGTTAAATGAAGGATAAAGCGGTACACTATTGTAAGGGCAACTGCCTGCTACAGCAGTGTGTCAAAAAGATTTCATTGCAGTCGCATTCAACTGATTGCTTACAGCCATTTCATTCAACTGATTGCTTATAACCATTACATTCAACTAATTGCTTATAAACAAACAGTAGTAGCCTGCATGTTTTCTATTTCTGTAGATAAATGATTAAAACTCACTCAAATAATTAAGCAGATAAATGGGACTAAGGTATCCCATAAAGACATTCAACTGAGTGAAGAAGCATCCAATAATTGTGAATCAGGCTACCAGTACTTAATGCAGATTCATGGCATATATGCAGAATAAGAGCCAAAGAAGGAGATATTACCAGATACTAGTATGTGAAGCACAATAACCGATGAAATATGTAATGCAAAAGCAGCTTAAAATCAGGCATATCTGGCTAAGTACTGCATTTCACAACAATGGGTAGAACTCAAGCAAGCTTTCCTAATGGAAACCGAGCATAATGCAGCTTGACAAACAAGCATATTCTGATAGCAACACATGCTGATTTCTGGAAACTATTAACTTGAATCTGTGAAATAGTTTGGTATTTTCTGGACATTCAATCACAAACAGTAGTTATGTAGTACCTTTGTATGTGCAGCGGTAATATAACAACTCCACACTGAATTTCTGAATGTCAAGCCATAAACCCTGGCAGTGTTTGTCTTTTTTTTATTCTGTAATAACATTTTCAATTCTTCAAAATGTGATTTTTAAAAATAAAATAATGGGAATTGTTTATGAGAAAACTTTTAAAAAGTCCATGTTATTTGTTAAATGACTCTAAAGGTAATTGTATTTAAGATACTGTAAGATTTTAAGTACATGACAAGTTTAAAGTCAACACATAAGTAGTGTCTTCTTTGTGTGTTGTGAAATACAGTAAGTGGTAGATTCAGCTCTTTTCTTGCATATTCAGTCCTGTGAAATCTGTCCATGTTAAGAGGGCACACCATTTAAATGTGCAAATGTCATATAAGTGAAATGTTTGTTGTACTATTCTTCAGCTTCTTAGGTTCATAGGTTCATAGGCTAATACTAGGCTATCTGCCCTAGGGCATTTATAAGCCTATCCAGAGTGTGTTTGGCTTTCGCCACCCTTTTAGATTAGTAGACTGTGCCTCTGTATAGTAGGTCACAGAAGATACACATATTCTGCCAGACACTGCATCCCTAACCCTAAAACTCGTACCTACTCTTAGCTTTCACAAACTGCTCGCCCACATCCAAAAAGAACTGCTTTCTGTGAATGTATGTTTCTAATGTCAGAATGTGCAAATACTGAAAGGCACACATAAAAGCCACAGTAATGTATTTAAGGATCTTGCAGTTAGACACACAACATATACACTGCCAGCACTCTGCCTTGTAACACATACTTTCCCACATACCTCTCAACTGTCCAGATTTTTGCCTCATGTTTTTGGTCTGTGTCTCATAAAATTGTGGTTTGCTAGCAAATCATTGAGGATTCAAGTCAGAATGTAATGACAGATATTTGAGTTTCAAGCTTCATACCTTTCAGAAAATTCATGTTAATTCCAAACCCATTATTCTATCAACGTTCTATGTTTGTAAGGGCAATATTTAAAAATTGTCCTTATTTTCAGACCTTTGTTCCACCATCATTTATGGTTTTTGTCCAGATTTCTTGTTCTAAGTGGTTAAGAGGTATGCATAACACAGTTTCTTCTTGCATGCTATTTTCTCTTGTCATCAGAGCAGACCAAAACAAACTGAATAAAACAAACTTAAAACTTTACACACAATTGTTAAAATAAGTGATTGTTTTATTTATTGTCAACTCTTTAATTTTAGGTGCCAGCAGAAAGTTATCTAGACCCATTACTTTAAAAAACAGATGTGACTGGAAGAAAGACTAAATGGTCAGCACACCAAGTTTCAATTTTCTGAAAGTTTTGTAGTGAGAATGAGCACTAGAAAGAGACTCCTACTTTTCATTCTCCCAACAACATGAGCCTGTCTGTCACCTCTTCCTTGCTGGGTAAATTTACCATCACCTAGTCATCTCTGATAGCTTTGGCTGGGCAGCTGGGAGGAACCATTGATACATGTAAGTAATATAATAAAAGGCTTCAGCATATTTACAAAATTTAAAGGAACATGTCCAAAATAATACCACACACTATCTCTGACTTATTCCTTGTGCTAATAAAGATCACATTTGGTGGCTTTTGCACAAGTCAGGTCAGATCATGAAGTTAACAGGCTCACAAGACATCTGTGGTACTCATTGTTTGGTGAGGAACAAGGTTAGATATGGAAGTAAAACAAAGATCAGAGGAAGAAGAATGTTTCCTATGTCCCCATCTACCATCACTGCAAATATTTGGTTTAATTGCAATTTCAGAGCATTTACTAAACTGAACACCAAGATTACAACTGTTGAATTTGCTTTTTTATTGTACTTACACACATACATGCACACATACATATATCTGAACATTACTCACTTCTGATTTCTCATTACAATAATTGCCCCTACTCGTATTCAACTATATTTTTCTTACAATTATTATCTTTCCTAAAGTAATTTTCCTATCCTCATAGAAGAAATTTCTCATATAAACTATTAAACCAAGGATCTATATTGAGACTAAAGTAAACTCATTGCTGCTTTTTCTCTAAATAAATATTTCCTTCTCATATGTAAGTGATGCATATGTTAGATATGGATTCTTGTACTGTACAGAAGGTCTGAATTGATTTTGTTTAATCTCTTTTAAGCATAATCATATACGATATATGAGTCTCCAATTTTTCTTTATACTTTCATGATTATTTCAATGAATGTACAATGTATGGTGTTTTTCTCGATGGGCCTCCACTGAAAATGAGTCCATGCTAACTCCAGTCAGATTATAGCACAAAACAAGGTAAAATAAAATAATAATAAAAAAATGTATAAAATAACTAAAAATATTTCTGGCTCATGGCCTTCTATCCTGCCAATATTCCAAAAATATCATTCCCATGATAAGACTTAGTTGTACAAGTAGCACAATCACCTTTGGTACAGATGGCTGCAGGTTTTATTCTCACACCAGGTGACTGTATTTCTGACAATGCAGCATATGGGGAAGTGTTGCATACCTGAGTGTGTTGTCCTTAGAATGAGATGTTAAACTGGGACCCCATCTCTTTGAGTTGGCGGTAGCTCATGTAGATGTAAAAGATGTCACAGCACCTATCAAAAAGAGTAGAGGTCCTTTATTTATATATAAAAAGTACTCTTTTCTATAGAATATTTACATATTTACAAATGTACAAGTGTATAGATATACAAATCTAATTACACATACTCATAATTTCTTTTACAATCATACTAAATTTGAATCCCTGTTAGATTCCCCTCCTTTTCCATAACTACCATCTGATTTTACTTAATATTGTTGCTAAAATCCATTTACCATTAAACATAATTTCATTTATTTTTTTTCATTTCATATAACCAAAAATAATTTAATCTACTCTTTTAACATATTCTTTACTTCTGTTCTTATAATATCCATATTTGCCTGTTTATTTTATCCAGTTATTTTATCTTTGAAAAAATCATCTTTACATAGTTTTCTCTATATAACATTTTTACTGTTTTGCTTTTCAAAAACACATCTTTGTAGTTTCTTCTTCTTGACAATGTAAACATATTTCTTTCACTTTTCTTTTATATGTCATATTTCCTTTTACTAATAATGTATCTATTACCAGTCTACAAAAAACATTTGCTTCTGATCATTATAGATTTAATTTTCCATCTGTTAGATTTTCCCATGGTTTTACATTGTAGTAATATATTAACATTACATTCTTATACTATACTTTTCTGTCATTTTCTATATCATCATATTTTTATTTTCCACAAAAATATTTTTTCTTGGTAAGATTTTATTTCTTCATTTATACCATCTTTCTTCTCTTTTACCATACCCCAAAATTAATCATATTTATATTTATAAAATTTTACTAATAATCTCTCATCTTTTTCATTTATCCAATTTAACACCTTGTACAAATTTAATGAAGCATGACATACTACTTGGTTAGTTAACCTTAAACCTCCTTCATCTTAATTTACATACAAACTCCTCTTTTTACTGGGTTTAATTTACAGCTCCATATAAATGTAAAAGTTATCTGCAATAATTAATTTTCAAATGCTGTTGGCAACAAAAATACACTTGCTAAGTATGCTATATTTCCCACCACTACTGGATTTATCAAATAAGTCTTCTTTCTGAATGATAATTTATATGTTCTCCAGAAAACCAAGTCCAGGAGGATGAGGTGCCCAAAACAAAACCAATAAACAGGAAAAAAGCACCAGCAAGCCATAACCACCTTAAAACATTTAATGTGTTCCACAGCAGGCAAAGCACAACACAGCACACAGTGACAATGCTGAAACTACTACCAGTTTGTTTTCGTCTCCAACTTCATCAGAAAAATGCTGACAATCCAAATCCCTCCCCATTTATACCTTTGCACACTGCCAAAACTTAAAATCATGTGACACTGAATTCAATTTTAACCCTTTCCTAAACATACCTTAAAAACAAACATAATAAATACAAGCATAACAAATACAAATTTCCCCTGTTTAAAACACTTTTAAATATCTAAAACACACTTTGAAAACCTGTAGTAAATAAACAGATGGATATACCCCCGGATTCACGAATCCTCCGTGTAAGACTTAATAAGTCTTACTCGGAGGCTGCAGTTGAAAGGTATGATGTCAGCGTGCCATGAATATGCATGAGGGCATGCTGACTCAACCGTAAGTCTTACACGGACTGTATAAGAAAGCAGGGGGTGTGTCCGACTGCCGAGCAGTCTAAATGTCCACGCCCCTGCAAGTGTTCAAAATAAAAGCAAATAAACAAGAGAGAGTTCGCACAAATGCCCCTGCACCCAACACCTCACTATCTGATATTGTAAACCCCCATCACAGTTCTAAAACGCATAACAATTTTTTTTTAAATTCCCAAAATAGCTGCCCGTATCTGTGCGTGTGTGCACGGGTGTGCCCATTGCTTAGCTACAGTTAGCAATTCTGACATGGAAAAGCATAAGAAAGAATGCTTACACAAATCACATGCAATAGCGTACTGGTAGAGCATTTGCACAAAGAAGAGGCATTCACGGTTTGAATCCCACCACTCCCTTTTGTATTTATTTTTTAAATCAGTATATGAATAATACCTAACAAATATGTTTAACCATAACTAAAAAGCAGTGAAATGGCCAATGTATCAGTGAACAAAATAAATATTTTAAAGGATCCCAATATAAAATTGCCTCTGCAGTTAAGCAGCGCTTCACCCAGCACAATAGAGTTGCCCATAGTTCAATAGCGCTTCACCCAGCACAATAGAGTTGCCCATAGTTTAATAGCGCTTTACCCAGCGCAATAGAGTTACCCATAGTTTAATAGCGCTTTACCCAGTGCAATCTGTTTGAGTGGACGTGCACGTTGCACCAACCAGGGCACCGTAGGGCACCGAGGAGCAACGTAGAGCAAAGTTGCTTAAATGCAGCCATACCCCCTAGCCTGTCTGGACAGAATGAAAATAAAATCAATGACAAGGTTTGAACGCAGGATTCTGTGCATCACAAGCAAAGTACAGAACCACTAAGCCATGACAACATAGGGGAAACAGCCACTGTTAACATTCATATACTTATTAATGTTAGTTTAACCATTACTAAGCAGGTCTACAGTCAGCCGAGAATTTTACAAAACGGCCAATCACAAAAAAGTGCGGGGAAATGCGGCAAATTTAAGCCCCACAGGCGGGAATACATGCCATAACTGATTGTAGCTCACATCTGCAGTTCGAATGTCTGGTGTCGGAGAGGGAACACGTTTCTGAGCGCAACATTGGGGCATAGAGGAGTCGAAATACATGGTTTGGCTCCTTGTCCACCGTCATGAGTCAAGACTCCTGCAGGGCCAGTTCCAAGGGATGGAGTACAAGGCAGAGGCTTGGAACCGGTTAACTCGTGACCTCACCAGTGCCACAGGTGTTCCTCGGACTGGTGAGCAGGTCCGTCACCACCATGCAGACCTGAAGACACGAAAGCAGGACCGCCTGAACCAATGGATACATGAGGCCCGTGGGATGCGGGATGCCCAACAACTGAGTATGTAGCCATGGAATGCAGTATGTAAGAATTGATAATGGAGTATGTATAACGGATGGGTATGTCTCAATATCCCTTCATTTACTTCACAGCTGCAGGTGACCGTGCTGTGAATCAGCAAGCCTATGCTGATAGGCTGCTAAGGCTGCGGCACCAGGCAGGTTAGTGATCATTCTGCATGTATTGTTATATAAAATATGGGAGAGAGCATGAAAGAAAGTGTTGTAGTCCAATAATACAGCCATAAAATTGCCTGAATAAGTCCTCTGCATGTACTGTCAGATGAAAACGTTAGAGAGGCAGAAAAAGAGTGTAGTAACCCATTAAGAAAGGTAACATATGTCTGGAATAATATCTCTGCAGGCACTGTCATATAAAATAAGTGAGTGAGCCTGAAAAAAGAGTGTTCTAACCTATCAATAAAGGTATAATATGTATTGAACATGTCCGCTATATACACCGTTAAAACAAATAAAGGAGTGAGCCTGTGTAAAAGTGTGTAATGTCATTAATAAAGGTCTAAAACCCGGAGTGTGTCTGTGTCAGAGTTTGAAATGATGTTGTACCCTTGCATTATACAAACAGTACTGTTTGAAAAGGTGCTGGCAACCCAGAGTTGTGCAGTCCCATATAAAGTGAGTGATGGAAGTGCTAGTAGCTGTGAAACATATATACAGTCCACAACAGTCAGTTATTGGCTGGCATGAATAAGTAAAAATGGCACATGGGTAGCATGTTATTTTTCCCCAGAAATGTGAGTGTGTCAAGAAATGCAGGGTTCTGTACAAATCAAAGTGAAAATGTCATGTGAAAACATCCCAGATATGTAGATAAAGAAATATAAATGCAATCAAGAAATATGTAGCAGTAACATCTGCTTCCTGGACAGTTAGTATGTCAGATATAGGTCAGGCATATATTGAACTAACCAAACCCATTACACAACCTAACGTATGGTGGCAAGTGTAATAATACATGTAGGGGATATACACTTGCAGTCACTAGGAATGTAGTGTAGACGAAAAGGTAATTATAAGATATTAACCAAGGTTTTTTCTACACCCTACTGTATGTGCATAAACCATGCAATTCCACACCTCAATGGGTATGTGTAATCTTAAATATTTGTTGGGACATATGTCCTATTGTTCAATAAATATTTGCATTCATGTTGATGCATGTGCCCTGTTTAAACACCACAATCATGGTGGCCTGTTGCTACCAAACATCCCTGCATGCTGTTGGAATATTCACTGTGGTTCAATATGCATGTGTTATGCTTGCTGTTCAAATGTTGTAATCTTGGTGTGTTGGGTTAATGGGAATATTACTACATGCTGTTACAGCTAATCTGGAATGTTGTTTTGCTTATGTTGTAATTAAACACACCTAATCACAGAACGTATGGGAAGGCCGGTGCCAGCGGACCCACCTGTCCCTCCTAAGCTGGCGAGTGCACCTGGCACCAGCAGGTCCGGTGCCCAGCCCGAGCTCCCCTCCTCCATTGGTCCTGTACCACCTTCGGATGGAAGTGCTGCAGGGGATGGGGCTCATCCCCCCCGTGCAAGCGTGGGCGGAGAAGGGCCACCTGTCACCCTTCGAAGGGTACAGGTTGTGGTGCAAAGGGAGATCCAGCGTTCAGTCGCTAATCCCCTACGCCAGCTTGAGGCGAGAGTGGCGCATCTCACGGGTGAACCTGCCCATCCTACTCAGCCCCCAGCACAGCCATCCTCGGGGCTGTGAAGGTTCAGTGGTGACTGCCCATGGGTGGGGATCTCAGTTCCACTGTTACCATCTGTGGGCTCATGGGCTTGCGATTTCCAAACATCCGACCCCGTCAATTGTGTTCACCCACCCCATGTGTCATACACTGCCCTTGTATGCGTCTTGTCTGTCTTGTCTGTTTACCTTCCCAACCTACCTCCCCGGACATACCTACTTCCTCTACCTCACTTCCCACTCTCACCTGAAAAAAAAAAAAAAAAAAAGGCAATCTGTACCCACAAAAAAATTATGCCCCATAAATAGCTACCCATTTCGCACACATGTCCATTGGACATGTAAGCTGATAATTAGAATTGGCAATACAACATACTTTGTTGTCCTCACCCCTCTCCCAGGGGTGGAAGGTTTCAAATTTCACTCCAAATTCATTGCATATGCACAGCTGTTGCTGTTAAAGAAATGGGCAGCTATGGACCTTCCCTACACCCGTCCTGCACATCCCAAGCTTGTTTACCTACTGTCTGTCCCTCTTTGTGCCCCCTTTTTCACCACTTTCCTGTCTCCCCATTTTCTTTTCTTTAAAAGAAATTAACACGGGGTTAGCGGGAGTAAGCACTTTTAAGCAGTAGTAAGCGGGTTTACGTGAGTGTGTGCATGTGTATGCTTAGCTAAGCATCGCGCAAACCCACTTACAACTGCTTAAAAGTGCCTTTGTCACTGTATGGCAGGGCCCTTGTTCTGCTGAGCAGCAAAAGAAAAAACCTCTGCCAGTCTCAAACCCCAGACCATTGACACAATAGACTGCATGAATTACCACTAAGCCACAACAGATACACAAATACCTTGGTTCCGAAATAAATATATCATGCATTACAATGAGGGAATGGAAATGGAAATTAGGGATGGTATAACACAAATCCTTTTCTGTGGGTCTTTACCAGCAGTGGTTGTGGAATTGCATGACACGACTGTGAAAGGAGAACCAGCCATCCTAGCAGGGAATAATGTTACAGTAGCACCTTACAAACACCACAAAGTATCAGACCAGGATAAATATTGGCCACAGGAATACAGTGCAATAACCACATTTGTATGGCAGTTAATTGTGTAAGTGAGAATAAAGTACATACTCCCATGTATCCTGTGTTAGCATTTGGAGGGGTGCGTACATGTCTACACTGAGATGTGTGTACTGGAAGCAGCAACATTCAGGTTTGAGTACAACATGCATATAACTGGCTACAACCCTAGCATCAGATAAGAGACATATACCAACCTTCAGACTGACACTTGTCCAGAGCAAACAAGCATGGGCCCCACCTTGGAAATCTGAAAGGGCTATGCCTACCTAACCTAGCATTTTATAGCAGTGGGCTGCAGTCCCAGTGAATAATGCAATCACCAAACAGCAGGCTGCATGCAATTACTGAATGGTGGGCAGCAATTGGTGCAGAGGCTGTCACATGCACAAGTGCAGATACCTAGAAAATCAGGCTGTACCTGCAGTCCACACATGCAATTATATCATTGCAGGTGCTGTGAGATAGAGAGTGAGAGAGAGAGAGACAAGGACACGGACACAGACTGAGACAGAAACAGAACAGAGTTATAAACTGAGACAGAAAGTTAAATAGAGGGTGAAAACCCAAAACAAACCACCAATAAAAAAAAAAAAAAACTACAAAACCGTAACACATGGAGCAGGGAAATACAAAGGTAAGGTATGAAACTCACATGTATGTGTTGGCATGTTGCAGATGTTCCTGAAGAGTACTCTACACACTGCAAATCATCCATGTGTGGCAGCAGTATGTATCTATCTGTATCTGCACATGTGCATAGGGCAAGGGACATACTGCAACTGTTAGTGAAGGGTGGACAGATATCTGTCAGTGAAGGTTGATATGTGCATATATCCATGTAGGTCATAGTGTGTGGCCTAGAAAACAGCATGCAGTGCTCAGGAGCAGCCTTAGGTCAACTGGTGCCCTAGGCAAAAGGGCTCCACAGTGTCCCCTACCACACTTCCTGGTGCCCCCATCCTTGTCTTACTACACCACATAAATAATGGAAAAGCACCCCTGCTAGAGCGGCCGCCCAGTTAGCTTATGCCTAAGGCCAGCTATGGTAGTGCTGATATATGTCATGCGGTGGTTATATGCTGTGGGACAGATTTGTCAGATCTGCTGTGTTACAGCCAGTGAGGCCTGCTAATGCTACAAGGGCTGAGGACACCCACATGCATTCTGCACAACACTGTGCAATTTAATCACATACCTGTACATCCCACAACTGTCGCATAAGTGATATCCCCACCATGAAAGGTGGACTGTACACGTGCCTATATGCACATCCATGTGTACAGCAATGGATGTGTACATGTATGTGTATAGATATGTATATATATATATATATATATATATATATATATATATATATATATATATATATATATACATATAGAGTGAGAGAGAGAGAGACAGAGAGACACGGGGTCATATGTACCGCAACAGGTGTGTGGTGACCAAGGCATGGACTGTAGGCAAGTGTTGATACTGCAGTGCCAATCCACCTTCCCAAAACAGTGTACCCATTAACTACCACATAGTTAGAGATCTACCTAACAGTGAAGGTGTGATAAGGGAACATGGGACACAGGTGGACAGTAGCCACCGCTTTGATGAAGACAGCGCCACACTACACCTGTAATCTGTCTGTGTGGTATGTGTCATGACAACAGGTGTGTCATCTATGGAAGTATAGGGTAGAGTTCCCCTCTACTCATCACAATGCCCTGTCTGGTATGTACTTCACATGACAACTACACCAGGTGAACAGGCCACAGACAGACCTCCCAAAGGGTAATACTGTCCGCAAACAGATGCCCTATGCAGACTGACTCACAAAACCACAACTACACTGTATTGCATACTGGCCACACAGAGGTGACCTCTGCTGGACATACAGAAGTATGTCACACCCATAGCTGGGTGACAACCACAATGGCAACATATCACAATCCCTCCGGGATACACGCTCTACGGCCCTAAACCTTGTCAGCTCACTAAACAGCACATGCTGGAGGGATAGGTTCCCATCTCAGAGATATGATATGCACTGGAATAGACCACATAGCAATAGCAAACAAGGCTCCTCCTTAGCAGTTGTTATAAATACCCCTGATGATTGTGTGGGAGATTGGTAATACACCCCAAGAAACACCTCTGTGGTTCTGGTTGGCAGGGGCAAGTGAAATCAAAGTACATGTGTGTCAAAGGCCAGGGTAGCATATGGCTAGGCTGCCATAGGCCCTAGGGCCAATAGCATAATACCTACCTATGACACTATGCACTCACACATGTACTTAATGCAATAGCTGCTATGTGAGGTTGAATAAGTGTAACGCTGAATATGTGCAAGGTCTGTAAAGGTGTGAGAGTTTAGTGTGACATTGTATATGACATTGTAGTGCCTATCCAAGCTGTGAGGACAGCAACTGATGTGTAATGTACTGTTAGGCAGACATAGTAGTATGGCATATGATGTGATGTAGTTCTCCGTTGACGAATGTGGTGTCTCATTGTAGGCTAAAGCAATGCATGTATGCTTAGTGAGTGGTACTGCTGGTGAATCCATCACCAATATGAACTGTAGTACTACCTGAAGCTTTAGGCCTAAACAGCACAGTATGGTGTGTGTTCATATTGCTTGGAAACACTGTCATGTGTGTTTCCTGTAGTCTGCACAGAGGACAGAATGCAGGCATAAGGGTGTGTAAGTTGTGGCACACAGTACTGTAAGGTACACAGGTAATGCTCATCTGTGTTGGCATACAGTGGTGCGTTGTATGTTTGTCTGATGTGTGTGTGATTATGCCTGTACAATGGCTACAATCATATGTGTGTTACAGGGTAAACGTGTGTATCCAGCAACATATATACTCTGTTACAGCAGTATGCCACCTATATTAACAACTGTACACATCTGTTAGGCAGGGCTATGGCATCAATGACTAGGGTGGTTGATTGGTACTACTGTACCTGTACTTTACATCCATTGCAATGGATGACATCTCTGTTCGTGCATTGGTGTGATATACACCCCTGTCTTGAGGTTGTGCAATGTGTCACAAACAGTGTGTCGGGTACTGGTGTATAGTGGAGTGATATATAGAGTGTGCCAGGCAGTGTTAGTTAGTTGTGACCTGACAACCAATAAGTGGTATTGAACGTGTGTAACCTCTGACAGACAATAGGATGGTATATATGTCAGTAAAGTGATATCTGTGGGTAAAGGTGTAAAGTGTGCCAGAGGACACTCTCACACATATTGTTCATATCTTTTTCAGCCAGATGGCCCACCAACGCAACCCAGCGTACACAGCGGATGCGGAAGAGGTGATACTGCAAAGCCTACTGCAGCGGTACACAATGCTGTTCTCCAGAAGCAGCCAGCACAAGCAGGAGTGGACTGCACTGTGGCAGGAACTTGTTCGTTGGGTAAATGACATAGGCATGCATAACCAGACATATGAGCAGGTACGCCATCACTGCAGTGATTTAATTAGACAAGTCCGGCAGCATGCATCTGATATACAAAGACAGCAGCTTGCCACAGGTGGTGGGGTGGCCATTCATCCTCCCCTCACCAGAGTGGGGGAGCTGCTCCTAAGCGTGGTGGCTCCTGGACAACAGCTACATCAACCTCTGACATGTGTTGTAATGGAGGCCGGAGCCACACAGCACATCCACCTGGAGCAAGCAGATAACATGCCCTATCTGTTGACTACAGTTAACTGTATTGTTAGATTATGTCTACGTGAGATGTGTACTGTGTGTTTAGCAGTTCCGCTGCCTAGTGTTGTGCAATACAGATAGTTTGAATAATATGTCTACACCTGTGACTGTTGACTGTTGTTGTACTGCAGTTTAGCATACTCACTGTAGCAATGCCACAGTTGTGGCCACTGATGAACTCTCTCATATTCTCGTAGCTCCCTCTGGTTTGACAGCAGGGCAGCCAATCCATGCTGGTGAGTGTGTTATACCTGCAATGTTGGTAATG
Source organism: Protopterus annectens (assembly GCF_019279795.1). Taxonomy (NCBI): domain Eukaryota; kingdom Metazoa; phylum Chordata; order Ceratodontiformes; family Protopteridae; genus Protopterus; species Protopterus annectens. The sequence goes on along the minus strand of NC_056746.1, from coordinate 1,423,412,219 downwards.
AAATATGCATGTCATAGGTGAGGTGTAGGCCATGTACACGTAACACACCTATGCATAATGCATGCCGTGCATGTTTGCTGTGAGAGTTGCACTGCTCAGTAATGTCAGTAGCTGCCTCAATGACATGCAATACACAGAGCATGACACACAGTTGTGGCAACCCCGTACTGAACATTGGATAGGCATAGTTGCAACACCTGTACACAACATAACACATTTATCACATGCAGTACACAAAGTCATGCTACATATGGCATGACCACACACCCACTGTAAGGTCACACTTCAGTATCCCACATGTCATCCACACACACATGATGTACCTCAGGGGTAGAGGCCTATCATGGGGCTGTGCAACACTCTTCAACACATAACACAGTCATGTTAGGCAATGCTCCCTATTGGGCACCTCATACACCCATGTACAAAGTGGCTGTGTAATAATGAACGTAGCCATGGCACTGCAGTTTAGGTACAGCATGCTAGGCGGTGGTCTGTCACACAGTAGTAGCTGTGAGTGACCACAAGATACATGATGATGATGATGGCACATGGTACTACACCCCATCCAGTTACAGTGACCACAGTACTACACATAGCGGTCTTTGCTATGCACCTCATTGTTCTGTGTGTGCAAACATATGCACCTATACACACTATGCACAGCATGTTGTGTGTGTGCTTACATATGCCAGTATACACATTTTGCACAGCAGTCGCCATCTGTACGAAGAGTCACATATATGTCCTGGAATGCTATTGGGTGTATAGGTGACATGACACACATTGGGTATGTGTGGTGTTTAATGTTGCAATCATGTAACATGCCATGTCATGGCTGGCACCGACATATCTGCAATATGTCCCACACTCACCATAACCACTGTTCAATGTCCATGTCGAGCATTGGGATTCCTTCACATCTACATGCACCCCTCATCCCATGTCTGTACATTGCATGCATTTGCTACACCTGTACCCACTATTATGTGCTATGGACAAAGACACTGTCATCAGACATGGCAATCTATGTGTCACACAGATAACACATGCAGCCATGGTATGTATACCATTGAGTGATGGTGCACATGACATTGCAGAGCAGATAATACTTGCACAGCAATGTTGTGTCCACGTGCACATTGTGTTCCAGGGTGTAGCCAATCACTGAACAACTACACACATGCATCAAAGCCATGTATAATGTCATTAGATAGGGCTGTCTACACTTGCACTACATGGTGTTGAGCAACACATGGTCTGCACGCTGACATGTGTGTGGTGACTGTTTGCCTTGTGATACTGTCACCCACCATCACCCACTATTGTGTATGTGTTGGATAGCTGGTGTGTGTGTGTGTGTGTGTGTGTGTGTGTGTGTGTGTGTGTGTGTGTGTGTATGTGCTGTAGTGAGCAGTGTATTTCTGTGCCTGTGTGCATGTGTGCATGTGTACATGTGTGCATGTGTGCATGTGTGCATGTGTACATGTGTACATGTGTGCATGTGTACATGTGTACGTGTACATTTGTGCATGTATGCATGTGTTCATGTGTGCATGTGTTCATGTGTTCATGTGTGTATGTGTGCATGTGTTCATGTGTTCATGTGTGTATGCGTGCATGTGTGCTAACATCATGTACAGATTGTAAAGTGTGTTACCTGTCTTCCTTCCACAGGTGCTGAGTTAGGGGTGGCTGAATGCAGTAGTGAACCTGATGTCACCGCCACTAATAGTGGAGATGATGAGACATGTATTGTGGAACAGGAAGGTCTGACAGGGTCTGTCGTTGGTCCACCAATCGACAGTACACAGAGGTCAACCCCATCTATGCGCACACTCATACTGCCAATACATCCCTCGTCACCAATGGCCTTAGCTGAGGGACAGCATACAGTTGGCATTGACCAGGAGAGTGTGGTACCTATGGCACGTGCATCCCCTCACAGCAGCCATAGCCGGATTACTGGAACGGTACCACATAGGCGGATGTCCAGGGGTTCTCGGGGGAGCACCACTGTTCAAACTGCCCCTGGCAGACGTGCCCCCAGAGGTATTACAACCTCCAGTATGTTCCAGGCCATAATGCAGGCACAGGCACGTATGGAACGGTACACCCAACAAGGACTAAGGGCGCAGAGGGCCCATTACACTGCTATCAATGACAGCATCCGTGACCTTGCCGGTGCCATCCGGAATTACACCGAGGTCATTGATAGTCATTGGAGGGAGACATTAGATGTCCTCCACAATGTGTTAGCCATGAGCCAGGGTCGTGCGGGATGGATGAGAAGCTGACGTGGACGCATGCCAGCAACAGCATCAGCTGGCAGCCATCGTGGTCGGACCACGGATCACAGCCGCTCCCGTAGTGGCAGTACCAGCCCCAGCAATGCTGGAGTTGGCCTGGCCATTGACCATCCTACTAGACCACGTGCACATGGGACTGGCCAGTCCCAGCAGGGACATGGGTCCAGTCATCATACCTCTGCCTCTGATGATAGCACCCAGTCAGGGTTGGTACCCGATACTGCCCGTAGCACCCCTGCAAGGCACAAGTACTGTGTCCATGGCCAGAGACAGTGATCTGTATGGCCTAGCAGGTACAGTCTGCGGCTGTCCCACAACCGCCCGTATATGGCAGCCACATGGTGGAGTTGTGTGCATGCAGGCACACACACATTTACCATACAACTAGGGCTCACAAATACACACACACATTACATCAACATTGGCCCATGCAGTACTGTTGTCCCTCACACACACACACACACACACACACACACACACACACACACACACACACACACAGACATGCCGATTGGATGGGTCAATGTTGGGCTCTGGCAAACCTACAACACACCCTGTTCATATGATGACACCTGTGCCACCTCCTGTCATCTGTAACATCGATGCAGGAACAGGCTAACATGGTTCTGATGCACAGGGTGACATTATAGCAGTGTAGCAATACTGGCAAGTTGCCAACAGGAAAGTGTAATGATATCCTTGTAGGTATATCTGAGCAGGCATTATGCATCAACGAACAACAGGCAATAAAGAAGTAAAACAAACCACAGGAACAGGATACAGGATTAGCAAATTTTATTCCGGTACCTCGGCTCAACAGCCTTCAAAGGAATAAAGATAAAAGCACCAGGTGCATTTTATATACTAGTGCAACCCAACAATCAATCAATAATTCAATTAAAAAACCATGAATCAACTCCAGAGAGTTAAAGGTACAGAGCAGGTACAATGCATCTCTATTAGAAGTATGGAATAAAGACTATTTATTTCAAACAATACTAATAATAATAATAAGAAATATTATTGTTACTAAATATTTATTTTTTGTTACTAAATATTTAAATTTATTTCCAAATTCAGACCTTTAGGTTTGAGAGTGCCAAACTTTAAAATAAATCTACTTTCTAGATTTAATAAACTCTGCTGAAAATTCCCACCATAATATAAATTAGGTTTGGCTAAAGCACAGAAGAACAACGAATCCATCAACCCATTATGTGTTGCATGGAAATGTTCAAAAATGGGGCTGTCGATCCTGGCATTACGAACGTCACCAATATGTTCTAAAATGCGTATTTTCAATTGACGTTTAGTCTGGCCTATATGGATGTGCTTCACCAAAATACTATATAGGCCAGACTAAACGTCAATTGAAAACACACTAGGGATATGTCCATCCACATCTGGAATTGCATGCATTGGCCTACACTGCATTCCCTGGATGGGACGCATATCCTACACAAGGGTAACATACAGACAGATACCTGTTGTCCAATACATGCTGTATAGCAGTAAGCCGTCTATGGCATAGTCATTCACATTTACTATACATACTATCCCGACAGTACTACATAGGTGGTAGCCCTGAACATGTATGTTGGGTACCAATGTGTACAGACAGACACGTGTTATGTCATCTGTCCCTTGGTATCCACATATCCATAGGTATTGTGAGGTCCCTCGGTGTCTCACATAACACATTAGGGGCCTGCATGCATATCCACAGGGTTGGTGTACACCTATAATGACTGTCCATTATTGCCAGTCATTGTTGTGTATGAACATGTCTGACATATACCCCGGCAATTACCCTCACTCACAGTACTCTATAGTACGTGTCATGGGTGTGTGTGGCAGAGATGTTCTTGGCCATGGATCACTACATTGGCCGGGCTTGACGCATACATACATATGTGACCTATGATCTGAGAAGCAGCGGAACAATCTGTCGAAGGTTACAAATGTATTCATGTAGTATGCAGGCTTCACACCTATGTACTGATTGAGGTCACATGTACACAAATTTATTTGACACACAGATACCCAATGTGTGCAATGCACATACTGTTTGAAACATGTCATACTGCAATAAAAGCAAAACCCACACTGCATTGAGTACCTGTGGCACAGGCACTCAGCAGTTGCAGGACTTAAACCCCTACCTAACTAGGATATGATATTAGAGAAATACGCATTAACATGGCGCGCTATATGCATTAGTGGGTGGTTTATGTTCTCCTTGAATATTTGTAGGATGCTGACATCATCAGACTTTCCAAAGAGGGATGTACCTCTTTTAATGTGTTTTCCCAGTCTCCAAAAAGGCTACTCCTCTCAAAGGAAATCACACACATACACCCCCTCCCCCACACACTTGGCGTTTGTAGGACTCAAACCCCTACCTACCTATGTTATGATACTAGGGAAGATATGCATTAACACAGCACGCTATAAGTATTACTGGGTGGTTTCAATTCTCCATGAATATTTGTTGGATGCTGACATCATCAGACTTTCCAAAGAGGGATGTACCTCTTTTAATGTGTTTTTCCAGTCTCCAAAAAGGCTACTCCTCTCAAAGGAAATCACACACATACACACATGCTTGGCAGGACTCAAACTCCTATCTAACTATGTTATGATACTAGAGAGATACGCATTAACACGGCGCACTATAAGCATTACTGGGTGGCTTCTGTTCTCCATGAATATTTGTTGGATGCTGACATCAGCAGACTTTCCAAAGAGGGATGTACCTCTTTTAATGTGTTTTCCCAGTCTCCAAAAATGCTACTCCTCTCAAAGGTAATCACACACATACACCCCCCCCACTTGACATTTGCAGGACTCAAACCCCTACCTAACTATATCATGATACTAGAGAGATACGCATTAACACTGCGCACTAAATGCATTATTGGGTGGTTTTTGTTCTCCATGAATATTTGTTGGATGCTGACATCATCAGACTTTCCAAAGAGGGATGTACCTCTTTTAATGAGTTTTCCCAGTCTCCAAAAAGGCTACTCCTCTCAAAGGTAATCATACACATACACATACACACACACACTTGGTGTTTGCAGGACTTAAACTCCTATCTAACTACGCCATGATATTAGAGAGATAAGTATTAACACGGCGCACTATAAGCATTATTGGGAGATCTCTGTTCTCCATGAATATTTGTTGGATGCTGACATCATCAGACTTTCCAAAAAGGGATGTACCTCTTTTAATGTGTTTTCCCAGTCTCCAAAAAGGCTACTCCTCTCAAATGTAATCACACACATGCCCCCACACACACGGCGTTAGCAGGATTCAAACTCCTACCTAACTATGTTATGATACTAGAGAAATACGCATTAATAAAGCACGCTATATGTTTTACTGGGTGGTTTTTGTTCTCTTGGTATATTTGTAGGATGATGACATCATCAGACTGGACATGGTAATGTGTGTACACATTTTTATGCAATCCCAGGAATGATCCATGTAGGTCGGCAGGTATCAACAGCTTGTACAGGACCCCGTGATTCTCATCTTGTGTGATCTATCTGTGGACACATTGACATCCCTTCATATGTCAACACATATCTATGCACAGATTGTTGGTTTTTTGGATACGACATGCATCTATGATGTTGATGAAGAGCTGTTCAAAGTCTATGTGGGACATGTATAGCTCTGTTCCATGATGTATGTCCTGGGTGGCTGCCTTGCAGATGGTGTAGCATGCTTGGGAACCATGATCTGCACATGAACATACCACAGTTGGTAGGGTTGTGTGTTTGTCGGTTTCCAATTGCTCTGTTTATGACTTCTGCCATGATGCACTCCATGGCCTTGCAGTTCAGACTTTATAGGCTTACTGGACTATAATTCCCATGGTGTGTTGTGCACCCACACATGTGGGGAGTGCCATATGTTGCTGTAACACATTCGATGGTACCAGGTCCTGTGGAGTGGGTGAGGCTCAACAGACTGTTCAGGTGCAGGGTCTGTTTGTTCTGTAGTGCATGCATGACACATATTGGGAAACAATGTAATCCAATTGCTGCCATGCTTTTGGCTTTGGGGGGAGATGTTCAGCCATTCTACATGTGATATCTCCTGGTATGATGTCAGGGACTATCGTCAGTGGCAGGTGGCTATGTATACATGGGCCTGTCTGACAGGATGTTGGCAATGTCAGTAAGGTACAGTTGTCCCTGACTCAGCACATATATGCATGTACATTACTATTTATTACATAGCTGAAGGATATGTCATGATTCTCAGTCTGGACTCCTTCTCAGCTACTCTTTACAAAACAGCACTAATCCCGGTTATACTCTTTTACACACTTAACACCCTACTGATCCTTTGTGATCAGGCTACAGAGTAGATACACTGGCATGTCCAGGGGTCGGTTTCATGTGTACTCTCCAGTCCAGCTAGTGAATATTGTGGTTATGACACAATGTCATATCTGCCTCATGTACACAGACAACCCTCTCCTCCTCACATCACACTCACATATATGTGGGAGATGTAACAATATTGACATACAGGACGCTGAGCTCTCTCGACCCATGACTGGCATGGTCTATCAGGTGGTGAGGGTGACCACACACACCACATATCAGTCTCAAATACACTGATAGTGACAGCAAACAAACCACATTATCACACATACACATATTCAGAGGCTATACATACACTCTGCCTAAGTAGCAGAGACCTCGAAAGCAGACACACATACAACTGCTACCCCACTACAATGCTCACGTCACACAGTTCACAATGTCAGTGTGCCACACAGTCACTGCCCTTTGGGCTAAACAACACACCTGATACACTTGTTATAGGTGACACTTAATGTCAAACACACTGTCATCCCACTCACCAGGCCAAACAGGGAATAGTCACTTTGAGCTGTCTCTCAGGTGCCAGGATCTGCCACATAACACATGCACTCAGGTCACTCCAAAGCAAGTCCAGGACTGGCTCCATCATTGTCCATGCTGGTGCGTACAACCTCAGACGTTCCTCCCTGGACCACATGACATGAAACATAGAGGAACTCTGTGATCATGTAGCCCATCCCAGTATTACCCTGACCTTGTCTAGCATCCCACACTCACCAAGTATGATGTCACAGTATACCAACAAACTGATCACATTTATCAGTTGGCTAACATATTGGTGTTATTCAAAGGGGATACAGTGTCTGTCACCCTGGGGTGACATGCTCGACATGCCATGTAGCTTCCCTATGGACAGCTTGCACCTGTCACCCTTGGACTTTTGAATACTGGCTAGGGCACTTGCTGCCACCATACTGCCCTATTTAAGCGGGGCTCAAAGGACAGAATCCCCTCCATAGACATTACAGAGTACACAACACTGAGGGTAATGCTGCTCAACACCAGATGTATTACCCTCAAATTGCGCCCACTCAGGAATCTCCTCAGTATGGAGGATAGCAATATCTGTGCACTAACCGACACATGGTTCAGGCTCCTACATGCACACCAGCACTACCAGATTGTATTTCGTACCATGCTTTCTGACCACATAACTCGGAATGGCTAACATACATCACAGATACACATACCTCTGGGTTGGTAGCACTGCACAATGCATCACGGACCATACATATGCACCTAACATTGTGCAAATCTGCCTTTAGGTTTGTTGTCTGCTACAGACCACACTCTCCAACTCAGCAACCTCACTCAGCTTTCCTGGGAACACTGGACAATATGAAGGTCTCCCCAAACACCATTATATTGGGTGATGTCAAATACCCACACATTGACTGTGGATAGTACTCAGGCCCCAACACCCTCGCCCAACAGTTGCTACTATTTCTAAACTCATGTGCTATGGCACAACCGGTCACCACACCTACAAGAGGGGGCAACATATTGGACATAATCATCACCGACATGGGGACTCTATGTTCCACACCTGTGATATACCCCTCATTGGTAAGGGCAGAATATACTTTATCTCACTGGACATCCATATCCCGTCCCCACACCCATCCTGGGTAATCTTGGTGAACTTCCCCAAAGCAAACATCACACTCCTCCAAACCACAGTGGTATCCATCAGAGACCCTGGGTCAGTGGTAAGTATGGCTCAGACAGCTGAATCCTTTACATACACATTCTATGGACACCTACTGGACCGCATGGATTGTTACATCCAAAATAACAACTGGACTCGTTCCTCCAATGGCAGTGGACCTGTCTGGTAGACCCCAGCCATTAATACGCTTTACAACAAATGGAGGAAGGTACTACATGATAGAGCACAATCCCAGACAGGGAAGGCATCTGTGATCTGTACTAGCAGACTACTACAATCACTCGGGTATTTATGTCAGGCACGCTTCTAACGGACAATTGCAGCAGACACATCGGACACTTACAAGGCCTTCTTCAGTTAATTCAGGTACCTGGCTGGACACTCACTGATATGCTGTGTGTTACTGCATACTGACTAAACATACCCTGAACCCACGGACATTGCCATCATCCTGGCAAACAGGTTCAGTGCAGATGTGTCCCCCCATCCCCCCTAAGGTGGTACTGTCCATACCAACAGAATGTAACCTCCCAGACATCACGTGTAAACAGGTGAGTGCTGCCCTTCCCGCAGCGGACAACACAGCATCAATGGGGCCAGATGGTGTCCCAGCCTGTGTTGTACACAGCCTTCATGACAGACGTAACACTCACATTACGTCACTGTTCGATATGAGAGTTACTGCAGGATATGCACCCACGGAATGGCGTACAGCGATAGTGGTCCCGCTGCACTGAATAATGCCACAACAGACCACAGACAATATCGGCCTAAAAGGCTAACTAGCCTGTACTGCAAAGCTATGGAGTGTATTGTAATGGGACTCATGCACACAGACATGGGAAACCTACAGACACTGGGTCCTACACATTACAGCATTGTTGTGGGCAGATCTTGCCTGTTGGACCTGTTCATATTCTTTCAACAGTTACCAGGTCCATCAGTGTTGGGACGGTTATCCACACATCCTGCCTGGACCTTGCACAACCCTTCCCACAATACCCCACTCGGCCATTATGCATAGGCTCACCAGCATCAATATCGACACATATCTGACATGATGGATTGCTACCTGGATCATGGATAGCACCCACATACTCAGTGTTGCAGGTGCCATGTCTGACTATACACCAGTTACACATGGCATCCCACAAGGCTCAGTCCTGGGACCTCTCTTGTTCAGTATATATTTGTGTGATGTACAGGCTATCACAGGAGGGATATGGCTGCCCATGTTCGCAGATGACTGCAAACTGGGTGCCATAATCAGCTCACTTGCTGGCACATGCATACTCATACAGGGTCTTACAGAGATAGGTTGACTGGTGCCTGAGCCATGGCCCACGGCTACATGCCATTAGTTGCATAGTCATCCCCTTTGAGGATGACAAGATGCCCACACATTACCAAATAGGTTGTAATCCATTACATACAGTAGTAGTTGTTATGGGTTTGGAGACACGACCTGTTTGTATTCTCGCCTTTGACAATCCTATTGCCATAGTGATTAGACAGTACGTCTACATAGCCCACCATATCCCACATGGTTACACATGTTGATCACGTGTGGTCATTGTGCCCCTATACTCTTCACGACCATGCTTGGTTACTATGCCACATTTGGGATGTACCTTACCTGACACCTGCAGCAACTGTAATGGCCACAAATGTTACTCTTCGAGCAGATGTAGGGACTTACACAGATGCCCTGCACAGTTCCGATACAGTAACTCCAGCTCTACTCAGTCACTTACCACCTACACGGATGTGTTGTGTGCCTGTAGTTGAAGGCAATATCTGACCCAGACTTACTGGACATGCTCCACCTCAAGATATCCGACTCCCTTGGTGCTACACACTCCAGGGACATATACCTCAACACTGATGTTAAAAGGACATGCTGGGGGGACAGATTATTATCAGAAAGCCTCCACTCACTCCGGAGTTTAGTCCCAGTTTTGCATAGGCATAACCACCCACTGATCTCCTACAGGTGACATCTTGACAAGTGGATGGGTGATCGCATGTTTACCCATGGGATATCTTCTGGGTCCCTGCTAGACAGAGGCACAATACACCGAACGTAAATGGGCTATCTTGTGTGACCTACTATTCACAGGCACAGTGTTCTGATTTGACTGGGTTGCAGAAGCCAAACACACTCTGGCTATGCTTGTACATGCCCTGTCTGAGGTCCACTACATTTGTTGATGTATGTCTACATGTCCAATATTAACATTTGTACTGTGTGTGTTGAAAGTCAGGTTCTATTCTTACTGCAGGACTCACCTTTGTGTCATAACTCGACAGGGATTATGCTGTGCCTGCAGGGTTTCCGTGAAATACTTTGCATAGACTTATCAACATTTCTTCATACAGGCTAACCACCGCATTACTGCCATGGTTTAGTGGTGCAGTACTACGACTATTGTGTACAGTATTCTGGGTTTGAGGCCCATTACCACTTATATTTTCATACTGAGCAGACCAGACTGCTTAGGGGCCAGTAGAGCAAATATGAGCATGTTGGCATTTGTTCAGCTATGCCCTACCTAGACCCAGCTAGTCCAACATTGCTCAATATTAACCATCATTGCTGGACATTGGCCAATATTACTCTACATTGACCACATTTGTAGTAGTTGGTGTGTGCCATTTTGTTTACATTGACTTCATGATGGTAAATGCTGTTTAGCACTGCTTTATATTGCTTAACACATGGCAATCATGCCTCAGGTGTTGATGCAGGGCTGCCTATGTCGGATGCACATACTACACTCCCTATACATGTTTGAAAGCAGGTAGTGTCGACGTAGGCATCCCTTTTACTATATGTGCAGGTCAGAGAGAGGTATCATTTCCAGAGTTCCTACTGAGCCAGTGTATGTGCTATGCATTTCCTCTTTGCCAAGGCCAAAGCATACTGGGCACGCCTCCTTCTGCCTACTGGGGCAGGCTCAGGTTGTTCCTCCTCCGAGTCACGCTCTGCCTGTGATGGCCTTGGCAATAGTGGGGGGCTGTTTGACCCAGGCCTATGCTGGTCCTGCTGCAGCTGTTTTTGCAGGATCATATTATGTAGCATAGCACATACCATGACAATTTGGGTACATGTAGTTGGTGAGTACTGCAAGGCTCCACCAGATGTATCCAGGTACAGGAACCATGACTTGAGCAGCCCAAACACACGCTCGATTACATTTCATGTTTGTGCGTGTGCCTCATTATGGCATTCCTGTTCAGTTGTGTGTGCATTTCTGATGGGTGTCATCAGCCACGGCTCCAGTGCATAGCCAGCATCCCCCAATAGGTGACCATGTGGGATGTCCCCATTGGCAAATGTCTGGTACAGCTGCATCAGATGCCAGATATGGGAATCATGGTAGCTTCCAGGCCAGCCAGCACACACATTCAGTATTATGCCCTGGGCATCACACACGACCTGGCAGTTGATGGAGGGGAAACCCTTGCGGTTGAAGTAGACCCTACCCCGTTCACCGGCTGGTGCTTTGATGCATATGTACGTGCAGTCTATTGCACCCACTACCTCAGGGTATTCCGCTATTTGCTGGAAGAGACGCATATTGCTGGCCAATACCTCACGGGAATTGGGGAAATATACATGATCACCGACATGTGCTGACATGGCATCCAGGAACTGGTGCAGTACGCTGGATGCTGATGCCTGTGATAGCCCCATCATATCACCAGTTGGTCTCTGGAAGGTACCTGTTGCTGATATTCTTAGGCCAACACATACCTTAGTTTCCACTGGGATGGGTTCCCCTCTGTTGGTTCTGTGTGTGAGGCGTGGCCTGCACAGCTCAACAATTTGCTGCAAGAGATCTCTGTCCACTCTATAGCGCTCCACTATCTCCAGCTCATGTAGCCTCTGGTAGGTAACCCTGGGCCTGTACACTCTTCTCCGTCTCCTCACTGTGGGTTGTCCAGCAGCATTTGCATTATCACCACCCTCAGTATGTTGCATATGTCGCCTTATAACAGCAATGGCAACCCCTAACACTTTTTATCTCAGTGAAGCCTTTTCAGTTTTCACTTCTATTAGCTTACTGCAGTGTTGCAGTGTCTGTTGAGAGAAACATAATGGACTGTTGTTTGCAGAGTTTTAAGTGCTGGGCTGGGCTAGGCTAGTGTTCTGCCTGGCTAATTGCCTGATTCTGATTGTTTTCACCTGCTAGCTCTGCTAGTACTCCCTGGTAACTTCCACTATTTGGTGTGCTTCCTATTTCCTTACTGTTTCCTCGGGGGGGAGCGCCGCGCACACACATGCTTACACGGACTAAAACTTGCTTATTCTTCTTAAAACGCATGCACACCAGCGCAAACACACTTACAACTGTTTACACAGCCTTACATATGCTTACTCAAGCCTACACGCGCGCACACAAGCTTACACGTGCGCACTGTCTTACTCGGGTTTACTGGCGCACACACGCACGCATGCACGCTTAGCAAGAAACTTTGGTGTTATCCACAGCATACACCTTCAATTTCTTGACTTTACCTGGCCTACCTGTTAACACACCTCTTTCACTATTATGTAAATGCAAGCTGACACATGCCACTCTGCTCCAATGAGCTTCACTCCTTTCATACATACCTCCCTCGTGATGTCACCTATCTTCTACTCTGTTACTCCCCTTATCCTACTCCTACACTCCACTGACTTTGCACATTTGCTATGTAAACTTGTGATTCACTACCCTAACTCTCATTTGCATAGGATTGCCTACTAATGCTTAGTTACATCTCTTAGACTGAGCTTCCCCCCTTAGCAACATCTGCTCGGTGGCCATGTTGTCTTCAGCCTGCCATTCTCTTGCATTGTAAATTCATTTTAGATATAAAATCCACATTTGTGGATCTTAATTATTAATTTTCTGCTTTTTAGGGCGCAGCGCGTTTGCGCGGCGCTGTGCTACGGTTAAACCCCGGAGATCGGTATAAAAAAAAGTTATTTTATTTTTAATTTGCATGACTTCCTGTTGCCAATGGCCTTATTTTTGGCCATTGGCATGCTTCCTCCTGTGAATGCATGCTTTTTTCCAGCTGACACGGCTCCGTTTTGCTATTTGCAGAACCGTACTCAGTTATCAACTGAGTACATTTCTGCAAATAACACTACTCCTACTCGGACAGGTTCTGGTTTCCTGGATCACAAGTTTACCTCATTTGCATAGCTTTCACCTGCAATTGAGGTAATTTGCATATCCCAGCCCTGTCCGTGTAGGACTAGTTTGGAGAGCTCAGTTACACGCCCCGACCGGCTGTTGCTGGATCGCTCGGCGGACAAGTTGCATGGAGTCTTAATCTACTCTAAGACTCCATGCAAGCCTTCATGAATCCGGCCCATAATGTTAAAAATGAATAAATGAATGTAAAAAAATCAAGTAAAATTAATCTTGTTGAACAATATTTCAAACCACATGTGTGTGAAATTCATAACTTCACTGCTCTTAATTTTAAAACTGGGGCTAGGGAGACCATGTCATTCAAACCCGGCCACCTATTGGCTTCTAATACAAGTTGCCAGTAAACCTCTCTATATTCCAACATGGTCTCCCAAGAACCACCCTTACCATCTATTACCACTTCATCTAATACAAAAAAGTGTAAGAAGCATCTTCACAGCTCAAAGTGTTTTTATATAATGCAAAGTTATGAATTTTACACACATGTGGTTTGAAATATTGCTCAACAAGATTGATTTTACTTGATTTTTTTACATTCATTAATTCATTTTTAACATGCATTCATTTTTTTATATCCATCTGTTTATTTACTACAGGTTTTGAAAGTGTGTTTTTAGATATTTAAAAGTGTTTTAAACAGGGGAAAGTTGTGTTTATTATGCTTGTATTTATTGTTTATTTTTAAGGTATGTTTAGGAAGGGTTTAAAATTGAATTCAATGTCACATGATTTTAAGTTTTGGCAGTGTACAAAGGTATAAATGGGGAGGGGTTTGGATTGTCAGCATGTTTCTGATGAAGTTGAAGACAAAAGCAAACTGGTAGTAGTTTCAGCATTATCATTGTGTGCTGTGTTGTGCTTTGCTTGCTGTGGAACACATTAAATGTTTTAAGGTGGTTACGGTTTGCTGGTGCTTTTTCCCTGTTTATATGTTCTCCAGAAAAGATGGGCTTGTTTTATTTCTTATATTGCTTATTCCCCATTGAGTTCTACTTACAGATTTATTCCCAAATGTTATATCCAACACAGAAATTTAATCCATTGTAAAATATATGCCCCATCTTTACTACATCATCTAAACCTTTATTTTTTCTCTTTATTAAAAGCCATTTCCATCACCTCTAGACACTCATTTGTACAAATTATTATCCACATTTGTGTTTTGTAATTATTCTAATGTTATCTGAATATGTTAACAGAAATGGAATTCTTAACCATCCAGGTGTTATATAGCTACCTCCTTTATTTGTAATTTATTTCCCATACTATCACATTCATAACTAATGCAAAGGGTATACAATTATTTGGACATCCCTGTCTTATACCACTCTTCAAATGTACCTCATGGCTTAAAACTACTATACACTGACATACATAATTTCCTAACTGTCTCATTTATATTATATTCTTTCATTATTACCCACAAGATTTCATGCCCAATTGTATGAAATGCCTTCTTAAGGTCTCCTATCATGATTTTTTTCTTATTATTTTCTATTCATAATATCATCCATGATTTCTCAAACTATCAATAATAATTCTTGATAACCTTTCCCCTTTATACTATATGTACTATGTTCCATAATATTTTCCATTTTAGTTTCAAATCTCTTTTGTATTATTTTCATGAAGATCTTATAATCATTATTATTCAGTACTATCAGTCTATAGTTTTATAATTGTCCTCTATCTTCCTTCCTCCATATGAATTTAAACATTCCACTGTATAATTCTTTATATATAAATCCTTCACTTAAACATTCATTCAAAATCTTTAAAAAAAATGCCAGTCCCTTAAAATTTTATATATTTCATACCCTATTCCACCTGATGCTACAGCCAAATCTATATTTACTTGTTGTAATATTTTATCTAGCTCTTGCAGATGGCATAATGGTCTTTGCCTCCCATGCACAATGTGCAAGGTTTGATCTTGACCTTTATGGAATTTGCATGTTCTCCCTGCCCCACCATTGGGTTTCTCCCATGTCCGAGAAACATGCTGTTTCCATCTCAAACTCACCAGTGAATGGAGCTGTGGGCAGCAGCACAGACTTTACATGGTGCCCCATAGGGGGAAGACCAACTGATTTGGGCATCTACTGTGGTATGCAGTATCCTCAAGATAAGAGAAAGATAAGAGAACATGGATCACAGACTGCATGTCGTGGCAGGGCTAGCTACTCAATGGTATAAAATATGTTCCTAGGTCATATTGACTAGTCACCAAATGAGCTTGGGTAGTTACTGAGGATAAGTGGGTTGAGGACCCACACCAGGGACCCTTGCTAATGGTGGGAGGGGTATATGTGCCCTTATTGGCCAGTGTGTGCCCATGATAAAGCCCAGCAGCCCTGGCTCAATAAGTTACTGACTGGCTGGTATCTAGTTGCCCAGCCTTGGTTAGTGGGAGGCTGGGCATCCTATGTATCTGGGAGCCGAGATGTAAGGGGAGGCTGGGCATTCTATGTAACTGGGATCCGAGATGTAAGGGCAATGCAGCAAACCCACTTGGCTTGGGATCCAGAGTCGACTACTCAGGTGGAGGGCAGGCTAGAAATGGTGTAGGAATTGTGGTGAGAGAGAGAGGCTTCAGAAGGCAGTAAGGGATATCAGAATAATGACAGATTCATGGCAGTCAGACTCCAGTGTAATGATAGGGCAGTATTCATAATCTCAGCCTTTGCCCCACAGCAGGGTTGTGATAGTGAGGAAACGAGTGCATTCAGACAGCAGTTGCAGGCCCTACTAGATAAAGTAGGACAACATGAATTGGTGTTGATAATGGAAGACTTGAATGCACATATTGGGACAGACAGAACAGGATATAAGGACTGCCTGGGTCCACACAGGTGGGGCAACAGGAATAAAGAAGGAGAAGACATTCTAGACTTCTGTCTGGCAAATGGCTTGATACTAGCCAACACTTGGCTCAGAAAGAGAGACATTCACAAGGTCACATGCAAGAGTAGTCAACATGAAACTCAGGAAGACTTCCTCCTAGTAAGGAAAAGGCACTGGGGTAGAATCTTTGATTGCAAAGTCATCCACAGTGAAACAGTTGGCCCACAGCATAAACCACTAGTTGCCACAATCAGCTGCAAGCAGTTGTCAGAGAAGGCTCTAAGTTCAACAGAGACCAGGCTGAAGACCTAGAAGTTGACTGGAGAGATAGTACAACAGTTCAAGGAATTTAGGGCTCTAGCACCCCAAGAAGAAGAGGAAATAGGTGGAGATGAAGAAGAATGAAGAAGAATGGCAGTGCCTAAAAACTACAGAAAGATATGTGGCTGAGCCAGGTATGGAAATAAGATACATAAGGATAGCTGGTGGTGGAATGCAGAAGTCCAGAAATTCATCAAAAGAAAAAAGGAGTGCAGGAAGAAGTGGGAGACAGAAAAGACTGACCAGGCTAGGAAGGACTACTGGTTGGCTAACAAAGAAGCTAAGAAAGAAGTTTCAATAGCAGAGAATAGGGCATTGGAGGCACTGTACCAACTTCTGGAAAGTGACTCAGTAAGGGGCACAAAGAAACTATATCAGGTTGCAAGGCAAAGATAGAAAGATAAAGAAGACAGTCAAACACCCTTCATAAGGGATGCCAGCAACAACCTGTTCACCTGTCCAGAAAACATCAAAGGCAGATGGAAGGAGTATTTCCAGTAGCTTCTGAATGTAGAAAACCCCACAGAAGCTGTACTGCCCCAGAAGCGGCCTACAATGAGAGAAGAAGGGGAGCACACCCTATGAAAAAGTAAGAACAGCACTAAGGAAGATGAACTCAGGGAAAGCAGCAGGCTTAGATGAGGTCACAACAGATATGATAAAGATGTTGGGTGAGATAGGGGAGAAATGGCTCCTGAAGGTACTAATAGCAGTGTGGAGAGAAAAGCATATCTCAGATTACTGGAGAATAAGCATACTCTTGCCAGTGTACAAGAACAAAGGGGACATCCACAACTGCGGTAGAGAGGCATCAAACTCCTATCACATTGCATAAAAGTTCTGGAGAGGGTGACTGATAAATGGATATGCAGAGTAGTAGAATGTAAGATGAGAGATGAGCAGTTTGGATTCAGATCAGGATGCAACACAATTGACCTGATGTTTGCATTGAGACAGATACTTGAGAAGAAGCTAGAGATGAGGAGAGAGTCCAACTGGGCATTCCTAGACCTGGAGAAAGCATATGACAAGGTCCCAAGAAAGCTGATCTGGGCAGTACCGCTGTGGTTTGAAGTCCCAGAAACATTGTAGAATTAGTGCAGGCTATGTGAAAGGACCCAATGACTCAAGTACAAACAGTGTTTGGCATCACAGAGGGGTTCCCAGTGGGAGTGGGTGTACATCACGGTTCAGCTCTGAGCCCACTGCTGTTCATACTGGTGATGGACTACATTAGCAAACAGGTTGGAGGGGACGGATCAACACAGCTGCTGTATGCAGACGATGTGGCAGTACAGGTAGACTCTGATCTAGAACTTCAGCAAAGGATAGGAGAATGGAATGCAAATCTGTAGGCACATGGGATGGAACTAAGCACAGATAGATGGCGGTAACTGCAGCAAACTGGGGAAATCAGAAGAAGCTGAAAATAGAGATAGAAGGGAAGATAGTGGAACAGGTAAACAGCTTCAAGTATCTGGGAGGGGTAGTTGAGGAGAAGGGTAGTCTGAATGAAGAGGTCAAAGCTAGAATCAGAAGGGCTGCAGCCAACTGGCACAGAGTATCAGGTGTAGTCTATGACAGAAGAATGCCAAAGAAGCTTAAAAGTAAGGTGTACAAGACAATGGTGCGACCAGTACTACTGTATGGTACAGAAGCCTGGGCAGTAAAGGCATAACAGTTGAAGAAGTTAGAGGTCATGGAAATGAAGTGCCTGAGAAAGGTGGTAGGATGCACACTGTGGGACAGACGAAGAAATGAGGACATAAGAGCAGAAGCCAAAGTAGCTCCAACTGCAGAAAAGATCAAAGAGACCAGATTATGATGGTTTGGGCACATGGGTAGAAAAGCAGAAGACAATCTGGTGAGGAAGATTTGAGACAGACAGGAAGAAGGTAAGAGGAAGCGAGGACTTCCAACAAAGAGGTGGATGGATTGTGTGAAAGAAGATCTGCGACAGTCAGGCATAAGTGTTGAAGAAGGCAGGAGTGTGTCACTGAATCGAGAGAGTTGATGACAGTTAACACGATACCCCGACCCCATGTAGAAAAATGGGAAGAAGGGGGCTTATGATGATGATGAATATTTTATCCAGCTCATTTAACAAAATCACATTTTACAACTCTTTATTTTCTTTTTCTGTTAATATTTTTACTTTCCATGTTATTTACTACCTTTTTTCATTAAACATTTCTTGTGCATATTGTGCTATACTGTTCATAATCTTTTTGAGTTCTTTCTGTTTCTCCTTCTACATTTCTTTTTTCTCTAATTACACTACAATCTTCCTTTACTAATATGCTTATGTAACTTGACACCTCTTCTCTTTTTCCTTGTAAAAATAGTTTTGCTTATATAAACTTTCTTGTATTTTTCTTGACATTTTTTCATATATTTCTTTCTCTTTGTCAAAGTATTTTCTATTATTGGGTCCTAAATCTTCCAATCCATCATGTGTTATTTTATTTTTCTTTCTTTAGTTTTCTCACATCATATTGCCACTGTAAAAACATCAAGCACCATTCAGACCAATTTTTATAAAATGTTCTCACAGTAATATCATCTTTCCATAACTGTATTACTAATCTCTTTCCTTCTTCATTTCATGTTATTCATTTATCCCATTCATCCCTTTCCTTATATTTATATACTCCTTGTTTCCTTTATTTCTAGCCATATTGCAAAATCCTGTTTCAACTACCTCCCTGCTCTTATAACTAAATTTTCTGATACTGTAAAATTATATATTTTAGTTCTATGCACACTTTTTTTTTAAGTCCATGAATCTTTGTCCCAATGTTTTAACTTAACAAATCTTATAACTTCTAACATTTTTCTTACATCATTTCCTTTCTTTTTAAACTTGCTTCTTAAATCACAACTAAAGTTTTCAGTTATTACTATATTTACCACAAAGTCTAAAATCTGATGAAATAAGCTTTCCTTTTCTTTACAATTAGTATAAGCATGTAATGTACTGTTACAATTCTATATGTTTGTACTTTACATTTTAAATCTATAATGGTTAATCTTTCAACTTTTGCTAAAGTTACAAATAATATCTTTGCTGCATTTATACAAAATATGCCTACTCCAGAATATCTTTTATTTCCCAAATTACAAATATATTTCCTTCCCACAGTTTCTTTCTTTGTAATCTTTCTTCATTTATTAAAAATCGTGTCTTCTAATATAATTACATCTATATCACACATATTACACCACTCCAAAATCCCCATTCTTCTCACTATATTCTTAATACTATTCACTCTAAATTTTTAATTTCCCATTTCCTTAGATTCATAGTTAATTACTAGACTAGCTTTCTTAACTGGCCACTGAAAGTCTAGCCAATTTTCCACACAAAGATAAGAATCAAATAATATACCTTGTGTCTGTGAGTTAAAAACCTTAACCATTATACCAACCCACAGTCAAGCTGCATATATTCTTTTTCATCCATTTATTTCTTTTGTAATTATCCCTTTACAATTTATTTTTATTTATTTTACCTCTTTAGCAATAGAATTCTTTGTTTTTCTTTTACTAACTCCCAGTTTATGTCTTCTTCATCATTGATTTCAGAACCTTATTCTATACCCTCTTTATTATTTTTTCACATCTAATTTTTTTTCTATTCTATTACTGCTAAACTTTCTTCCCTTTGTTCATTTTCTTCTCTGTTTTTTTCTTTTTCCTTATTCTTACTTTCATTTTGTGAACTCTATTCTTAAATGTCCGATTTTGTTACATTTATAGTATTTCAATTTATATGTTTTGCATCATGTCCCATTTCTCTCTCCACAAATATAACATTTTCTTTTGTCGCTGTTACTTATTAAATGTCCTTCTTTTCCAAAAAAAAAAAATATATATATATTTTGGGTTGTCCCTAGTATTTTATGGGATTCACTTCTGAATCTCGAATTTCCAAAACATTGAATTTCATATGATCGAGACCATATGATCGATGTTTCGGAATCTCGACATTCCAAAATAAATCTAACATAAAAAACAAACAAAACAGCTTTTTCAATGTTTCTACAGGAAGGCAAGCCTCCGTGCACCCACCTACACCCCTGCTACTTAAATATACCAACTCTGAGATCACACTACAGTGAGGAAAAGGGAAATTTCCCATTCCACACTGTATGCAGATTTCTGTTCAGAGTTTCAAAGTTCTAAAACTTCGATCATATGGTCTCAACCATATGAAATTCAAAGTTTTAGGATTTTGAGAGTCTGAAGA
The DNA here is from genome assembly GCF_019279795.1 of Protopterus annectens. Lineage (NCBI taxonomy): Eukaryota > Metazoa > Chordata > Ceratodontiformes > Protopteridae > Protopterus > Protopterus annectens. Next base: position 1,423,391,211 of record NC_056746.1, on the reverse strand, counting down.
GAACCCATTTTATGACATCCTTATTCCCCTCCACATGTATCATGCTTGGTTTCTTTTTTATCACAATATTACAGTCTCAACCACCAGTCTATACACTCCTTTTGTTATAAACCTTTGCAATGTCCAGTAGTTTCTTATATAAAGTTTTTAAAGGTCCTGTCAAAGTTTCTTTTTCTACCTCTGTTAGAAATTGTACATGAATTTTCTTTTTTCTTTTTTTTTTTTTGCTTCCTGTAAATGCCTTTATCACATAAAGATTTCACGTTACAGTCTTTCCTTTTTCATATTCTCCAAGAAAATTTTCCATTAAAAAATGGTCTCAAATATAATGTCATAAAATGTCTCTTTGTTATAAGAGTAAATGCTCTTACCTCATGTGCTTTTATACCCAAAGGAGATATTAAATTATCCCACACTTCATACTGGTCCATTTCTTTGTCTTCTTTAGTTTGAATCCTTACCATGTATGATGTTCCATTTTTCATTTAATCCTGCCTTCTTTTCTAATACTCCACTTATGCCTTCTTTTACTTTCTCTGCATATGTTTTCTTTTCCATCTCACCGCTATTCTTTAGGATTGTCTCTGCATCCTCCTTTTGTATTTTCTCCAGAATGGCCTCCCAGTAAACATCTCCTTCATTTTCTGGCTCACTCTGCATCACCATTTCTTTAAGTAAATCATCCCACATTCCTCCTGACTGGAGGATTGTAATCATATATCCATCATTTGCTGACTCATCAAAATCAAGCGGATTTCTTTGAAACATCTCCTCAGAATCCTGCACACATTCTCCAGTCACAAGGTTTGACTTCTCCTCCATTTCTCTCATCACTCCATCATCTCTTTTCCTCTCCATCTGCCTCATTGTTTCTCCAGACTGTCTGTGCACCTGGAATGGAAATAGGATTTGCTTCTGCAAAAATGGGTCCCACTAGCAGCAATGAAAAGTAGAGGAAGTTCCCCAATGCCCTGGCTAAATTTCCTGTAGTAGTATAAATGCCACCTTGTTTCTCCCCTGAAAAGAGGCCCATAGCCTAATGGGACTAATCTGGTCAACAAAGGAATATAATATAAAAAAGTAATCAAGTTGTTCTCATCAATGTCTAAACTTGAGCTTGCTTTAATCTATTCCATGCAACAGCTATTCTTTTAGCAAATGAATTAGTACATCCCTCATACATAATATTCACAAGTTGCCAGATGACTCAACCCCAAACATTCCCACAGGTAGTTATCTCTTAATGCCATATATATACCTGAATATATACCTGAAATAGGTCTCCACTTAAATATTTATAGGTGACACTGTACAAGTTAAGATACTTTAATCTTTCATAATAATTTAAACGTTCACATCAGTGGATGATTGTGGTATATTTTGCTGTACTCTTTCCAATTTACTCATGGTAATGTTCTTGTAAGGTGTCCATATTATTAATCCATATTCTATTTTGAGTCAGATTTAACTACCAAACAATGATTTCATCATTTCTGATTTTGTAGAGTTTATAAATATTTTTATAGAGCATATAGTCTTTTAATATAATTAACCAATTTGTCAATTTGATTAGAAAAGCTTGAAGCTAGATCTACCCATATACCCAGGTCATTAAATAAATCCACACTTTCAATCACTGTTTGTGCTATTAAATATTCACCCTTCAATCTATGTCTCCAAAAATCTCATTTTGTTAGTTTTTGGTGTATTTATCAGCATATTTTCACCTGTGCCCAAATGGTCAACTAGTTAATTATTTTGTAGACATGCCCTATCTGTATCATATGTTATCTGTGTTCCTATTTTCAGGTCACCTGCATACAACTTCAGATGAAAAGGATAGATTTGAAAGACACAACAAAAGCAATTACGGGCTTAGGACTTAGCCTATGGGACACCCTGACTATAACCTAGAATTTCACCTGTCCAATGGCTGTATGATACTTGTCATGTGCTATTTGTAACCCATGAAGCTATTCATCTTATCAAGAGTACATCATACCTAACTGTTGTAATATATTGATTACTGTTTTCAGTATGACCTTATCAGAGGCTGATGTTAAATCTATATAACTTACATCATATCACAATTTTTCATTTGTAGTTGTTATTATATTATTTAGAACATTATATTGCAGATAGTTGCAGATCTATTTTCAAAATATGCCTGCTTATATATTGTTCCAAGTCATATCCCTTCTAATTCTGAGAATGTTTTATCAAAAATAACCTTGATCATTTTTCCACAACAAGAAAATAAACTTATTACTCTGTATAACTCCCATTCCCCTTAAAGACTGGTGTTAATAAATACATTCTTCCAGTCTTATGGAATCTCCTCATATTTAAATGACCTTGTGAATAGCAGATATAATGGTACTGTAAGTTCATGCTTAAGTATGTTCAGGTAATTATTATTAATTCAGCCTCTTCCCTGTGCTTTATTTATGTTAACCTTAATCTGCTCTGCCCCCACCCTCCAGAAACTTCAAATCAAGACCCAAGAAGCCTTTACATCCATTGAAACCTGACTTACAAACTCCCAGCTAATACTAAATCCTAAAAAGACCCAACTTATGCTCTTTCATCCTTCCAGATCAACAGCACCTACTCCCCCATTCTCTGTTTCTGCATCAGATAATACCCCTATATCCCGTGTCAAACAAACCAAATTACTAGGGGTCATTATTGACAATAATATGAAACTTGACAAACACATAGTTCATAAATAACCAAAATCAACAAAAAACTAGGTACTCTTTACAGATGTAAAAACTTCCTAGCCAGCAACAGTAAAGTTACCGTAGCTCATACCCATCTTCTCTCCACCTTACTGTATGCATCTCCTGTCCTAATTAGTCTAAACAAGAGCAATTTAAACAAGCTATCAGTATGCTACAACAAAATAGCAAAAGTCTCCACAAACTCCTCCTACCGCACCCACCACTGTCAGGCCCTTAAACAGTTTTCCTGGCTTCAACTCCCTAACACCTTAGCTCTAAACCAAATTCTTCTAGCTCATCAAATACTGTACCAGCCTGACAAAACTCCAGCCTTACAAGACTTGATCACCCTCTACTCCAATAACCGTGAACTTAGATCCACTAACAAGGTACTAATCACAATCTCCAAAAGCCATTACACCTCTGGTGACTCCCTGTATTCCAACAAGATTGCCAAGACTTGGAACTCCCTACCACTACAAATCAGGTTACAACCTAAAAAAAAGTCTTCATAAAACAGCTTATTTCCCACCTAAACAACTCCTGTACATGTAACTGCCTAGCACCTGGCTGAAATATTCTAACTCCTTTCCTCTACCCACTATACAATCTCCTCTTTAAAACTCCCACACATGCACTATATATTATCACACATTACTTGTAACTGCCTAGCACCTGGCTGACATATTCTAACTCCTTTCCCCTACACACTATCCAACCTCCTCTTTAAAACTCCCACAGATGCACTATATATTATCACATGTTACTTGTAACTGCCTAGCACCTGGCTGAAATACTCCTTTCCACTACCCACTATCCAACCTCCTCTTTAAAACTCGCATAGATGTACTATATATTACCACACGTTACTTACCAACTCACTGGCGCCTACTCCCCACTGTCCTGTCTATACCTATTAACTGTCCCATAGACTAAGTTGAAAAGCTTTCCCCTAAAATATCAGTGCAGTTCATATGAACTTTATATTCTTTTTCTTTTTTAGTTTTCCTTTCTTGTCCTATCTTCAGTACATCTTCAAGATTATCTCTACTAAACATACTGTATGAACAACCACCATATGTTACTACCTGCTATGCTTTTAATTGTATGTCTAAATCTCTATGCTTATGTAAATATATTATGCAATCATATGTTATCTGCTACATTTTATAATTATGTGTAAACCACAATGCTCATGTAAATATCTTACGTATAGTATGTTAGCAATTGTTCTGGAGCTTTTGTCCACGGGCCACCGCTGAAAATGGACAGTTCTGTTCAGTTGGACCTCCCTGGTAAAAAAAATGTAAAATAAATAAATAAATAAAATTGATAGCTACCTATGAACCTTAGAAGGGATAAAGTTTTCTTGACGACAATCTATTTCTTTCTTTGAAAAAAAAAAACAGTGAAAATCAGAGGCATAAAATAACATGTAAGTCAAAATAAAGCTCCTTCCAAGCAGTTGCATAATAAAGCATAAAACAACACTGTATGCTTTCAGATAAGCACTGATTTGTGGCAGCTTGCCTATAACCCATATAACCCAGGTTTGATTAGGGTATGGGTTCTGGAGGAGATGGCATGGAGGAGAGTAGAGAGAAGATGAGGTAAAAGCCTGCATGCCTCTCTCATTAGGGATTGCAAGGGAAGATATGCTGGTGAGGCTGAACATTGCCTGTTCACCAACAGTAACCAAATGAACACAAAACCAGTGCTTGCTGGGCAAGCTTTTTGCATGGGAATAAGTGGAAGCAGGACATTTCTGTTGCCAAATTCCATGGTATGTCCACATAGTATTGTGTGTTAAGGCCAGCATGTCACTTTGAGTAAACTTAACACACACCAGCTCTGCATGACCCTCTAGATGACCACAGTATGATAGCCCTTATTTATCCATTCTTCCTCAGTGTGTCACCAGGCACCAAATCCTGAGATTAGTCATAAGGGTATTTCCATTTAGACAGTCAGCAACAACTTCATAGAGAACCGTTTTGTGGTATGCTCCAATACGTGGATGTCCCCGAGACTATCTACAGCTATAGAGCATGGAGATGGACCAAAGTCAACAGTGGCTGCCCCTGTAAATATAACAGTAGCTCAGCCATGGCAAAAGAGATGGTGTGTGTAGACATATGAAAAAATGCATTCAAGACATTACAGATTGTTAGTATCACCATATAAAGAAAAATGTTAATTGTACAGTTGCCATGTTGTTTTTTTCCTGTACAAGGAAGTGCTTTCTTTATTTAGAACACAACCCAAATGACACATAGCCACAGACTTAGTATGCCACTCAACCACAGCCCATAAGGCAAAACAATGTACCCAACATACTAGTCATAGGTGACTCTATAGTAAGGCACACTGGTGTCCCACTCACCAGGCTAAACAAGGAGAAGGTTACTGTCAGCTGCCTGTTGGGTGCCAGTATTCGCCACATAACCCACGCACTCAGGTCACTCCACAAAAAGTACAAATATGACTCTGTCATTGTCCATGTTGGTGTGAATGACCTGAGATGTACCTCCCTGGACAACATGAAAAGAGACATGAAAGAACACACTGATCTTGTAGCCTAGGCAGGGATGACCCTAACCCTGAGTAGCATTCTACCATCACCCAGAATGATACCACAGTACAAGGAAAAAATGATTGACTTCAACAATTGGCTAAGCTTCTGGTGTCATTCTAAGGGGATCCAGTATCTGTCTGCTTGGGATGACATGGTTGACAGACCATGATGCTTTGCCACAGATGGCCTGCACCTATGGCCCCTGGGATTCCAGATACTGGCTAAGGCTCTTGCTGCCCCTATAGTGTCTTTTTTAGGCAAGGTTCAAATGACAAATTCACCACCATAACAGGAACAGGCAAGCAAAAACTGGGGGTAATGCTATTCAATGTTAGAAGTCTAAATCTCAAAATGCACTCTCTCGAGGCACTCCTTAAAATGGAGAACATTGATATCTGTGCAGTGACTGAGACCTGGTTTAAGGTGTCAGAAACCACCCCTGCATTACCAGGCTATAACTCATACCACACTTTTTGGCCTTGTAACCTGGACCAGAACACCAAAGACGGAGGTTTTTCCATATTCATTAAGGATGTCCACACCTCCAGGCTAGTTGTTCAGCATAATGCATCCAAGATTATCCAACTGCAACTAACTCTGGGCAAAACTGCAATCCAAATTGCAGCTTGCTACAGATCCCCCACCATGCTCCAGGATTCCAATTCCTCTTTTCTTGATATACTGGAAAATATTAGGGTTCAACTAAACACCCTAATAATGGGTGATTTTAACTACCCCACCATTAACTGAGAAAACTACTCATGTACCAACTCCTTCGCTCAATGCTTTCTGGAATCCGTAAATTCCAATGCCCTGGATCAACTTATCCACACCCCCACCAGGGACAACAATATCCTAGACCTGTTCATTACCAACATGAGTGACCGGTGTTCCACACCTGAAGACAACTCCTCATTGGTCAGATCCAACCATAAGCTAATCACCCTAGATATCCACATCCCGCCCCCACCCCCATTAAGAAAACCATGGTAAAAAATTTCTTGAAAGCCAACTTCATGCATCTTAAGACAGAAGTGGCAAACTTCATGATACCCATGCAGATGGACAATACAGTTACGACTGCTGAATCCTACACAAATGCACTCTATAAGCATTTACATGAGTGCATGGATCATGCTGTCCCAAACAGAACCAAGACACTATCCTGTAAAAAAAAGGAAGCCAATCTGGTGGTTCTCTGCCATAAATAAACTCTACAACAGAAGGAAGAAACTGTTGCAAATCTGAATAAAATCCCATGAGTAGAGGAGCTCCCTGGTCAGCCTCAGTAAAAAGCTGAGATCCCTTATAAGATCCTCCAAAGGTAGCTATGAAAACAAAATCACCACTGATTCTAGGGGCAACAACAAAGCATTCTATAGCTATGTCAAGAATCCCAATGGCAACACCCAGATCTGCTCTGAGTTACAGCACAATGGCACGAAAATTACAGAACCAGCTGATATTGTTAACATCCTGGCAGATAGGTTCAGTGCTAACTTTACCCCTCTTTCATCCCCTAAAGGGCCCATATCTATAGAGGAAGAATGCAGAGTCCCTGTAATCACAACTACGCAGGTAAAAGCTGCACTCTCTAAAGCCAAAAACACAGCATCCATGGGTCTGGACAACATTCCAGGCTGCGTTTTACACAAACATCAGAATGAACTGGCTCCCCAACTAAGCACCATGTTCAATCATAGCCTCCCGTCAGGCTTTGTGCCCACTGAATGGCACACAGCAACAGTTATTCCACTCCACAAAAGGGTAGCCACCACTGATCCCGGGAACTATCTCCCTATTTGCTTAATGAGCCTGGTCTGTAAGGCCATGGAATGTATCATCATGAAACTCATAAACAAAGACACTGGTAACCTCCAAACTCTGGACTCCACCCAGTTTGGGTTTGTGAAAGGCAGATCATGCCTCCTGAACCTGATCAACTTCTTTGAGGCAGTCATCAAAGCCGTAGATGAGGGTAAGGTGGTACACACAGCCTATCTTGACCTCGTCAAGGATTTTGACACAATCACCCATTCTGTTGCAGACTCCAAATCTGACTTCAAACCAGTGACAAGTGGAGTACCACAGGGCTCAGTCCTGGGATCTCTCCTGTTTGGTATCTACTTCTCTGAAGTACAGGCTAACACAGAAGATGGAGCCATAGTCGAGTCCGCAAATGATGTGGACATTCTACAGAATGTACTGAGACAGATGCCTGGTGTCAGAGCCATGGCCTCATGCTCAATGCCAAAAAGTGCATTGTCATCCCCTTTGGTAAAAACTCTGTACCCATAAACTACCACATAGGCTAGGGTCTACTTAATGCCGAATGTGTTA
>NC_056746.1:1423358573-1423378573 GCF_019279795.1 Protopterus annectens | reverse complement strand
GATATACATGTCCATGCATTTAAAAACTGATTTCTCTTTTAATTAGCATAATTAGGTCTGAATTTTCCACATTTTTGGGTAATCAAAATTGAAGTTGTGAGTTTGTCTTTAAACAGGAATGAATTAACGGTACTGAAAGTTTGAAACGTATTTCATTTACATCTACTTACATATTTTCTTTTTATCAAAAGACCTTAGCAGAAATCCCCATTAAATGTAATGCCTTTATATTAGCTGACTTCATCTATCCATTAATAAACTGGCTGACCTACACTGCCAATGATCAGAATGCCCAAAGCTTCCTTGACATTATAAATGCTAGTATGTAAGAATCCTATGATGTGCTCAGGAGCCTGCATGGAGAAGGAGTTCCAAATGCATAGCTCTACAAATGGATAAAGAAATAATCTAGATTCACTGCTGAAGTCTGCAGACAGATGTAAATAGCCATTGGTATTAAAGGGGCAAAAAAAAAAAAAATCATTTCTTTCATTGAACAATAGTTAACTTATACAGTGGCTTGCCTCTAGATCTGTTGTCAGGATGGTGGCAAACATAGAAACTTGAAGGGATCTGTGCCATTTTAGAGTCCGTATTGTAGATATTCATGTCCACAAACTTGGATGTGTAATACAGCAACACTTTGATGGCCTCACTTACATTACAGCTGCAGTCAAATGAAGCAGCCCTATAAGGGTAACAAAAGGAACTCTGAGAACAGTAAGCCATAGCCATGCATTCCAATGTTATCCATGAATGACATGACCATTCTCAACATATGCAGGTTAAAAAATGAGGACCTGCAAAACTGACCATGATGTAATAATTTCAGGGTAAATGGATTACCCAAAAATGTGGAAAATTCAGACATGATTATCTTTATTAAAATGGAAATCAGTTCTAATTTGGGGATCAGTATTTCACCAGCCATCAAGCAGGCCAACAGGTTTAAACCTCAGAACAGGATTGCCAGCATGACCCATCAAAGTGTTTGTCATGCAATGACAAGTGATTTTAGAGCACTGGTAATAACTTTTATTTAGTGGGACACTCTGTAGGAATCGTACATGATTACAGTGTTGAATTATATGGCAAATGGAAAGAGATGGCACCATATTAAAGAGTGTGCAGGGACATGGGTTTTGCTGTTCACTTACATTTTCTGGCTATACTATTCATACCCATGGGGGGGCACAATTTCAGTTTTTGTCACCAAAAGAAGTGGAACATTTCTTACAAGAGGAAGTCTGAGCAGCTTGCCATGCATAGACACAGAGTATAACTCAACAGCAATGATGCCTGGCCACTAGAAAAGCGACTGGTAGCAAACATTCTCTCATCCAAAACTTACAACAAGCAATAAGGGAAGAGAGAAAGGAAAAAGGGCATCAGAGAAGGGGGGATTAAGTTATCTTCAACAAGGAATAACATGTTTTCTGAATGGCTTCCCCTTCAAAGCAGATTCACACTGCTTGCTTGCAGGAATTGGAAATGGATGGGGCAATTTTTTACTATGGAGATCCCCAAAGAGGCTCCTGGAATAACAGAAAAGTCCTAGTGTGAGGAACTTTGCATGATGGAGGAAATAAACTTTACTTCATTAAGACTGCAATGTGAAACTGTTTGCTGCTTCAGTTATTGCATTTTTGTTTCTTGCTGTTCCCTGTTATAATAGATTCCCCCTGAGAACAGCACAAGAGCTGGATATTTATTGCTCAGTGGGGTGAACATGGGAGTACATCTTAGCTCTACCATATGCAATCTGAAAGCGCAGATGTGAAGATAATAGAGAGAGAGCTGAATTCTCAGTCAGTGATGAAAGTTAGTAATAAAGGAATTCTGAGTTTTGAAATGCATTAATGTGAGATTTGCTATTACAATGGGGAAGTGACTTTGTTTCTAGATGACAGTTAAAGAGTTTGAGACTTGGCAGATAGCACCAAGGGGGCAGATATGCTTTATCAGGTGTTTTGTTCTGACACTAATTGTTCATTTTTATCTTTTACTCTGCTTTACATCAATTGTATTTTCCCTTCTCACCATTCCTGTCCTTTTTATCTGAAGAAGAAAGTTCTGGAATTCAAACTCTTTAAAGTGAATAAGTATATCAGAAGTACAGAAAACACAGCCTTTCCATTTTGTCAGCAGGGGAAAGTGGAGAGGCAATGCTTTTGGGCAGGTATGGAGGTACACCCTAACATAAGGAAGGTTCAAAGCCAGGAGCAGAGGAACAGTACATATATAACAGCAAACTACTAAAAGGAGAATGGAGGAGAGACATACCCAGCCAAGTATTATCCCCTGGAATATTATTAGCATTGCTACAGGGTGCAAAACAAGATGCATTTTAAATGCCATCATGGAGTACAGAGCCTGTATAATCTTCATACAAGCAACAAAGATTAGAAAGAAAATGGAGACTAAACCATAGACTCAGTGAAGGGGGGGGGGTAAGTTGTTAACAGGCTGGTCAGTGGTGAGTACCCAAAAAGACAAGGGAAGGTGATGGACTGTGATCCGCATGAAGTGTACAGAAGGGAAATAGACATTAAATAATTTTATGGACCAAATGAGAATAACACAGTGTCATGGAAATATTTTAATGTGGTTGTAAGTAAAGTTTATAGACATTGAGGGGTAGTTTATGTGGTAGCTGACCCAACACTGGACAAGCTCCTCTCACATGAGGATCCTTCTTCTCAAGTTTGTTAGGCAAGTACACACTTTGATTATGGAATTCTTGCTATCAGAGTGGTGGAGAATTGTTGACCTTAAACAGACTGGCTATACATATTATGTGTTGGGAGGTAGTGAGCAGGCTTGATATGTGGTTAGTCACCCCATAGACATGCAAGGTATCCTTAAAACAAACATATCTCCTACTATCCTACCAGACCATGCAGCTACATTATCAACAACCAGATCAGAGAGAGACCCTCATTTTCAGTGGAAATTGGATACTTTGCTGCTCAAGAACAGGACAGCAAGGAAAGTACTGAAAGAGGAGTTAGTAAACTTTTGTAAATCTGGCAGCATAGTGCAACACAACGTAATGACTGCAGGGTAGCGGTTATGAGATGGAAAAGGGACCACAAGTGTAGGGAGTTCAAATTACTGGAACTGATGCAGAAGAATAGAGGGTTAGAGGGTTCTACCTGACATAATCGAAACCACACAACACCGACAACCACATCACCGACACCACATATTCGACACAAACCAAATACGAACCAACAAAACAAAAACAAACGTACAAACCAACCCACCCACAACAAACAAAACACACAACCATTCCACAAACCACACACACAACACACAAGCACAACAAAACACACACACAACCCAAACACATAAACCTTACCTAACCCTTACCTAACGTCCGGTCTCACCTTACTCACCTAACCTCACCACGCCCTAACTCCTAACCCTAACCCCCTATAGCTCCTAACCTTAACCTCCTTACGCTTTAACCCTAACCCTACCTACACTTAACTCCCCCCTACCCCCACAGACCCTCCACTCTCTCCTACTACCACCCACATCCTAACGTCGATCTCTCATACGCATTACTCACATGTAGCCGACAATCTCCATTTGGTGTTTGTCATCCGTCGTCCATTGGGGTCCTGCTCATTCGTGATGTTCTGCAACCCCGATTATTCGTGGTCGGTTCTCTCTTTTCGATCTTCTGGAGCTCCGGATTCCGATGTCGGTCTTCTCAGCTGTCGACGAAGTCAGGTAGAACCGGTTAGAGACAGAACTGAGTCAGAGTAGGTACAATATCAAAGAAATGTTATGGGAGACACGTACCTGTAAGCAAGAATATAATATGTACTAATGCAACATATGCATGATATGTGGGAGATAATGACATTTTTGCACTGGGCAGCAGATTATATTATGTCTAACATTATAGCAAAGAAGTGTAGGGAGAGAAGGGGGGACTGCTCTTTGCAGGAATTTAAAAATACTGAAGGCAGTATCATAACATTTTCATATGGAATAAATGAGCTTCTAGCAAAAGATTATGGGAGAGTGGTTACGGTAGATCTGAGGCAATATCCTGAGTCACAGAACCTGACTTGTAATGCAATCCAATTTCTGCAACTTTTGCAACTGAAGAAAGAAGAGGAGGAAGCAGTCAATCCTTTGTCAATAAAGGAAATAGTAGAAGCTATCGAGAGCTTACATACAGGGAAGGTACTGGGTTTGGACAGGTTACTGCAGACTTTTATAAAATACTTAAGAGTATTGTTATTTGGCTTGCACTGATAGGTTATGGAAAATCACTGTTTTTCACCTGAGGTGAACAGAACTAAAGTTATTATGCTTCAGAATCACGGGAAGGATCCTTATGCTGATCTATTCATAGATCCATCTCCTTGTTGCAGGTAAATGTTAAAATATTTGTAAAAACTTTGGTGAAGAAGTTAGACAATTTGTTCCCTAAGCTAGTACGCCTGAATCACTTGGGTTTCACCAAAGGCAGAATGTGTGTGTGTGTGTGTGTGGGGGGGGGGGTCAGATGCAAATAGGATTTGGTTAAACATACAGAGATTTACTCAATTCACCAGTTTCAAAGTGGCAACATTATTTCTGGATATCAATAGGGCTTTTGACATTTTGGAAGGTTAAGCAGTTGCATGTTATACAGGAGGAGTTCATCACTCAGTGTTATATACTATACACTTTAACCCAACAAGATGAGTCTACATGAACTTGAACATGTTTTATCCAATCTGGGTAAAGGGGGACACCAGAGGGTGGTCCCTCCTCTCCCTGCTGCTATTTGTTCTTGTATCTTCAGCAATGGATGGATATTCATAATCCTGGTAGAGAGAGTTTTTGATACATGTAGAAGACACATATTTTAACACCTGGTTTACAGGTCACTGTGTGGTCTGGCACTCAATGAACCAGGAAGTCAAGTAAAGTTTATCTTGTCAGTTTTAGGGGAGGTAGCAAAACTATTTGGTTTCATGATTAATAAGGAGAAGTCCATGCTCTTTTAAGCCTAGCCATGCATCCCAAGTCTCTGACAAGTTCTGATATCCTTGATAAGTGTAAGCAGGGTAATGGGAGATGAAACATGTACAAGCAAGGGTCTGAGAGATGAACCATTTACAGGTTTCCTGTGTCCATTAGAGACGTAGGTGCCAAATCAAGGATGAATTTCCTGTTCCCCATCCAACTGTTAAAGTTACACTTTATTTGGGTTAGGGAGTCTTCCCATGGATGGGGAACCTGTTCGAGAGAATGAGCTGTATCTGGAATACATACCTGTCTCTCCAGAAATCCCTATTTATATAGCATGCAAGGTTTAAGTTTTTAGAATGAGTAATTCTGGTGCTGTTTGTTTTGCAGATATGCAGCTCCATCAGGGTGGGTCTAACAATGCTTTGTATGCCAGGCGTTGATCTCCCCTCAACAGCCTGTAGGAGACAGAATACAGGGATAGAGTTTTAAGGCAGTCGGCAAAGGACATGTTACTTATGCCATGTATTCTTTTAGTTAGGAATCTTTGTGGACATTTCAATTGTTAAATGAGCCTGGTTAAGTACATACAAAATGGATCATTGTACTCAATGACAGGTCTGATAAGCACTGAATATAATGGAACAATGGCCTCCTTGGACCTAAATGCGCTACTTCTGTTTATATGTTGCATGACATAGAATGATTTCCTCACTACTGCAGACATACAATGGTCAAAGGCTGGATTACTGTCTATATGTGTCTCCAAGTCCCTGACTAGTGGATTGACTCTTAGGGGTGGGTTATCAATATGATAGTTACCAAGGGTGGATGACTTCCCAAAGGATACTACTATGGATTTTTTGGCATTTAGTTTTAGTCCATGGCTCTGACAGGACTTCCTAGAAAACATTAGGGAAAGTGGAGGATTCTATGACTGCTCCTAATTTGCAATCATCTGTAAATTTAGTCATTTAGAGGGCTGTGACATTGGACTTGACTTTAGCGAAGTAAATTTCAAAAAGAAGTAGTCCCAGGACCAATCCTTGAGGGACTCTGCTTGTGACTGACCTCTTAGTTGAGTTGGATTCCCCATTTCTAACTTCCTGGGTCCTGTCTGTGTGCCAGCTGGCTATTCATTAGGTGAAATAATGGTTTATACTTAATCTCTTGAGTTTTTCATCAATGACCAAGTAGGATATTGTGTCAAATGCCTTGGCCAGGTCAAGGTAGGCAGTGTGAACCATTTTTCACTCATCTACTGCTTTGGAGATCTTCTCAAAGATGTCTGCAAGGTTGAGTAGGCATGAACTGCCCTTGATGAAATAATATTAGATTGGGTCCAGTGTTTGCAAGATTCCTATAACACTATTGATCAATTCCATGATAACTCCTTACATGACATTGCATATGAGACTGATGAGATTTATGGGTCTGTAGATCCCAAGGTCTGTAGATGGCCTACCTTTGTGCAGAAGAATGAGTCCTGCTGTTCTCCATTCATGAGGCATAAAGTCTGTTTGGATGTTACAGTTAAACAGCAATTCCAGAAGGCCTGAAAGGCCATGTTTTATAATATCTAAAAAGCATCCAAGAATATTGTCTGGGTCCATCAATGCAATATTCTTGGCCTTAGAACGAGGATTTAGGATCTGTTCCCTATTGATGGTAGGTGAACTTATATTTGATAGTAATTTCTGAGGGAAGGTTGAGGAGGAGAGGGGTAAAGTTTGAAGTGAATTTGTCTGCCAGGAGGTTTGCAATATCCTCTGGCTCAGTATAAGTGGCTCCATCAAAATGAGCACTACACACAATTTTGCATTGGGTTTGAGGTTGTGGGCATAGCTTGTCATCTCATTAGTAGCATGTTATCTGCTTCAACACAAAGTGAAGCTTATTATAATACCTATCCACTCTCTGCTGTTAACTGGGTGCCATATGATATGACCCATGTCACATTGTCAGTTGATTCCTCATGAGCTTACTACAAGTCTGTTATGAATTTTAATGCCAAGTGCAGGTCTTTAATATTTTAACTAACTGTATCTGTAGTGTATTCTTGTAAAGTGTGCAATGATTCTAATGCCATCAGTATGTTTTATGTCTTAAATGTCAGTATGTGTGGTATATAGTGTATATGTTGTATACTGTAATGCTTTTGTATACTGCTGTACATGGGGTTTTCTCCCCAGGCTTCCTCTGAAAATGGGTTCTGTTGATCCAGTTGGACTATCCTGATAAACAAATGTCAAATAAATAAGAAATAAATAATGTCTTGTGGTTCTCATTGGCCTGGGAGGCTAGATTTATGTTAAATTTGGCTTTTGTAGAGTTTATTTATTTGTCCTCTGAGTTAATTGTTTAGTTTGATGAGAGTGCTTTTATCCTACTGGGTGATATACCACCTAATTTTTGTACAATTTTCTTCATGCAGACATACAACTTATTGATGTTTTGATTCCACAAGGCTGGCTTGTTTTCTGAGTTAGTTCTGTACTTATTAACATGCTTATATAGAGTTTCTGTAAACAGTACCACAGAAGCAGCAGTGTTCTCAGATGATATGGGGGCTTGAAATTCTGCCAGGTTATCACTTAATAGTAGGAAGTTGGCCTTAGAATCATTCCTGAATATTTCATGATTAGCTGGGTGTTCTGGGTTTTATTTATACTTCAAAGGAGAGCATATTGAGGTCTGATCTTAACAGAAAAGACATTACACTAGGGGGAGACCAGCACTCACCCATATTATAGATATTAGAGAAGACCACATCCAGTATGTTTGTGCTTATGGTTGGCATACTGACAGTCTGGTTCAGGGAGTTTGTATTTACAAAAATCCTGGAATCTATCTGCCTGCACATTTGATGTTGTATACAATTTCTAGTTAATAGTGGAGTAATTAAAGTAGCCCATGAATATGAGATTGGGTTGGAAGATGAGTGTTTCCTATAAGCTTAAATACATGTTATGGATTTCCTGAGTAATATAGGGGGACCTGTACCTGCTAGGAAGTGATACAGCTTTTGTCTATTGTGATTTGAACATGGAGACGCTTAAGTGCATTGTCCTGTTTGACCAGTCTTGAAGTATATTAATTGTTGCTGTTAATCAAGACACCTCCACCTTTAGTCCTGTGTATTAGTTGATCTAAATGCATGGGGGGCATTAAAGCCTTGCACTGCTGATATGCTCTCAATGGCTTTAAACCAGGTCTCAGTAACTGTACAGACATAAGCATTCTCTAGAGTGAAGAGAACTTGGGGATGTGAAATTGTTTAGACTCTTAATATTGAGCAGGAACATCTTTAGATTTTCTTGGTTTTGATTTGCTATGTTAGAAGTTCATTCATTTTAGCATTGCCTAAAAAAGGCATTATGGGAGAGGACAGTGTTTTATCTAATATTCAAACACCTAGAGGGGAAAGGTGCACACCGTCCCTGGAAATCCAGAATGGTCAATAGACCATCTTTTTCCATGCTGGCAAATACTGCAGTCCTTTGAATGACACCAGAAACTAAGTCAATTATTAAAGTCAATCATCTTCTGTGCATACTGTGGTCTCATCATTGGAGAAGGTAAAATGCTGCTCAATGCTAGGCTCAAAGCAGTCTGGGACAGATATTCCATGAGATCATGATGTCTCTCTTCATAGAGTCTAGAAAGGTATGACTGAGATCATTTACATCAACATGGACTATAATAGATTCATGCTGGTCCTTGTGGTTAAGTGACCTGAGTTTGTGAGTAATGTGGCAGATTCTGGCCCCTGATAACAACTGACCATTACTTTCTCCTTACTGCCTGGTGACAGGGACATCACTGTGCCTCACAATTGAGTTTCCAATGACTAGAATGTTGGTTTGTGTGGTGGCTTACCTTATGGACTTTAAAGTAGAGGCTCCATGGGATGTGGCTCTATATGTTGATGTGGGTGTTGTTTTGAAAGAGTGCATTTAGGGCTGCTGAGGGTATGCTTCAGCCAATGTGGGTCTATGTGTCTGCTTTGAACTGTGTGTGATGGGTGCAGTATGTGTACAACTGGCAACCTGATTGACATTAAGAGAGCTTTTATGATGGAGCTCTGCCTCCAGTGACATTGTTTAAATACATCTCTCACATACCTCATCAATTTGTTTGAGAATTATCTGGTTGTCATGAGGCAATTTCTACATTGACACAGGTTGCCTATATACACCAGGCTGGTAACAGAGATAGGGGGGGTTCATATCCATGGAAACAGGTCCTTTGTGTTGATTAGATGGATGGAGTGAGAATATAAAGTAATGTCAGAGATATCTGGTTTGCAACTCTGGAGGCAGTGCTTGTCCCTGCAAACTAGTTGTCCTGTGTGCAACTATGTATTGGTGAAATTTCAAGGGTACCTTTACAGGAAAAATGTCAACTCAAGGTGTCTGCATCTATGCATGCCACTGCCTAAGACTTGAGTGGAAACCAATAAGCAGACCCTGATGATTTATTGATGACATATTTAAGGAAGTATTCTGAAGTTTGATTAGACAGCAGCTAATCAAGCAGTACTTACTGAAAAGAAAAGAAAGAATTTTGTCAAGAAAAAACAAATGCACATTTACAGCCCTACAATCTATGGATGCAAACATGGATGTTTATTAAACCAGTAGGCAGATGATCTAGACTCCAAATAATCTACTAGGCAATCCTTAACCATTAGCTACTGTAACTTTTATATACTATATTGACGATTTATTTAATGATTATGATTGTAAATAATTAAATGTAGGTAATAAGTAAGTAGATTTGTCCTACTCTAACATATACCTTAATAACATATTCTTGCAATATTTTTATTTAATAAGATTTGATTTATTACCTAATATTGTTTAATGTTTTATATTATTGATTGCTACTCTACCAATCTTCAATAAGTTTTACAACTACACACACACACACACACACACACACACACACACACACACACACACACACACACACACACACACAAATAAACCAGATATATAATTTGCATACTCAACTGCTTTATATTATGCAAATCTAAGATTGTAATTTGTATCATTCATCACACAATACACCATTAAATATACACTTGCATGTGCCATTTAATATTCAAACTATTTCAAAGTTTCTGTTCTAATGTTTCCTGATTTTCATTTCTTACATGCCTTGCTTCTGATCTTGATTCAAACAATGATTACCAGTGATAATTCTTTTCTTCCAAGACATGTGTCTACAATTCTTGAGTCTATGTAAATAATTTATAACTTCTTTTTTAAGTTCAAGATGTATTGTGATCACATTATTATTTAAATTAATGCATGAATGTATATAACTAATTCATTCCATCACACAATTTCATTATATATTGTCAGAATTATCAAAAGATTGAAGCAAAACTTTAAAGCTTGTCTAGTGTTCTTAATTAGCTCATATTCACAATGTTCACAATGGGCTGTACATTTACTAACATATTAAATATTAAACACTAGAAGAATTAGTATAGTAATAATTACTATATGCATACAGACATTATAATAAATAAGATATTTATTAAAAATATTCATTGCTTGAAACAAACATTACATAAGTTTTATCTATTTTATCTATTAGATAAAATACATCTTGAACTTAAACAAATAGATGTGTGTGTGTGTGTGTGTGTGTGTGTGTGTGTGTGTGTGTGTGTGTGTGTGTGTGTGTGTGTGTGTGTGTGTGTGTGTGTGTGTGTGTGTGTGCATGTGTGTGTGTGTGTCTGAAAACTTTGGACACTTTGAAACCCAGCTCCATTCCTACCTCTTCCATAATTGGAAATATAATTGCACTCTCCCTACCTAATCTACAAGTAACTCTACTACAAGGAATCTCTACTCCTTAATGACTTCCTAAACAACTGCCTCACTCTGAATATAACATAATCTAACATCTGTATCTTGAATGCATATATTATAAATAGTATACTATCTGTCTTCTCTCTCCCCCATCTAGGAATGATTCTCACTACTGCCAACATACAAATTTAGATGCTAATAAACAAAGAACAACAACGCGTCCCTAAAATGCAATGTATGCTCTCTAATTTTTCTATTATACATCTGCCTCTCTCTGAATACATCAATATCATGAATGTATACATTGTAAATAATGTACTTTTCATCTTTATTCACCCCTTTTCTGAGAAGAATTTTTATTTACTGCCATCTTGCAAATGTTAGTTGCTTTATAACTATTTACAAATGCTTTACAACCTCTGTACAACTTAACCTCTATACAACTTGTACTCTAATCTAGCATATAAGTATGTAATATATGTTCTTCCATTTTGCTATTATACTTTGCTTAGTTTTACTATATCATATTACATATTGCTTATTTTTACTATGTAATATGGAGCTTTTCTCCACGGGCCTCCACTGAAAATGGGCTCCTTGAGCCCAGTGGACCTTCCCGGTCATCAAACTGGAAATAAATAAATAAATAAATAAATAAAGTTTGTTGGATAAATGTTATAAAAAGGTTAAACACTTACCTATTCTAAATAATTACTTTATAATTTCCCTAAAGGTCTACAATCATATATGATTAACAAATGAAAATGTATACATTTCTTCAAATAAATAAATCAGTGCTGATTATTCAATATTATAGTGACCTAATAACTCTATAATACGCAGTAAAGTCTTCACTATATTATCATAAACTAAGAAAAAGTAAACTCTACCTATTCAAAAGAGCACACATATGAGTATTACCAAAAATCAAAAATGTACTTAACAAGAAAACTTACTTATAAATAATTTCTTAATAAATCTTTCTGTACTTCCTACATTAACATTCCTAAAAAAAGGATACAGTTAGTAACTTCCCATATGAAGTTCCTTTCTTGGAGGAAAATAAAATACTAAACTAGTAAATTGCAAAGCATCACATAGATAAACACATGGCAATGTGTATATCCATATTTGTGTATATATATATATATATATATATATATATATATATATATATATATATATATATATATATATATATATATATAATCCCAAAAACGAAAAGGTGCGCGGAGCCAAAAAATGGTGCCCGGACTCTTGTATATACTCCACAACCATTCCAGCACTCAAGAAATGATGAAAACTGCACCAGCAGAAATATTCGACTGTTTAATGGCAAACCTGCCCACAAAATACACAGACCGGTGGCCGGTTTTAAGCTCTTAGCGTCTTCAGTGTGCAAAATAACCTTGCAAAGACCCGGATTATATACATTAGCTGCTCATGCCTACGTATATTTAAAGAGGCTGCAACTAATCAAAACCTAATGTTATATGTCTATAAAGACAATGTGCTGTGCCTAAAAATAAAAATAAAAATTAAATAAACTCTAAACTACCCTGTTACATAAACCTTTATTAAGAGTAGATATCAACCAAAACTAGTGCAACTATGATCTATATTCATATTAATAGTGAACCTTTACCAATACTCAACCCCTAACACTACTAATGAAAAGAACTATAAACATATTACTACAATAGGAATAAATAAATGGCCATAAAGACCAATAAATTCCCATTTAATAACTAAAAGGGTTACCAATGGTCATTTAAACCGGGCTTAAATAAAGCCCCTAGGTTTACTATCCACCTTCTTTCCTTTTGTGTCAAAATAATGTGTCTCTTATGATCACTAATATTTGGTATATCCACCATATCTAATCCTATAAAGATAAAGTGTGCTGATGCATGTATTAATTTGTGTTTATATAAAGCACTTCTAGTAAGTTGACATTTGATATCACTTATATGTAGGGCAATTCTTTGTTTAAATGAACAAGAAGTTTGCCCCACATAAAAAGCACCACATTGACACACTGCCATATATACTAGCCAAGTGCTATTGCAAGTAATAAAATGGCGTATATCAAATACTCTTTTCGTATTTACCGAGGTAAAAGACTTGGTTTTTGCCATCACTTTGCAATGTTTGCACATTCCACAAAAGGTACTCCCCACAGTGACAGTGTTTATGACTCTATTTACTTCACCTTTCTTAAATGTAGAAAAATACTGCCCCAGATTTTTACCTCTTCTGTATCCATAATGGCATTCCCTATCCACAAATCTAGTAAAAAACACATCAGATTTTAAAATGTGCCAATGTTGAGCCAATATATTTTTAATATGGAAGGTATTACTACCATACGTTGTTATAAATCTTATATATTGGCTTGTATCCCTGGGTTCTCTATCCATTAATAACATGGTCCTATCATTTGATGTTACTTCCGTATAAGCCTGTTGTATTTGTCTGTTACTATATCCCCTTTTTTGGAATCTACACTTAAGATCCTCTGCTTGTTGTTGATATTTACTATCTGAAGAGCAGATTTTTCGTATCTCGAATCCTTGCTGTAATTAATTTTAAAAGTAGTTTTAACTGATATTCAAAATATTCAGAAAGGAATTCTGTCAATGAACCCCAACCCGCCACTATAGGGTGCCCTGGTGGTTTATCAAGTCTTTTATGTATTTTGGGAACCATGTAAAAATATTGTGCCACTGGATTTTCAACTTGCAGTTGTCCCTTCAAATCGGGGGTGATAATTCCTTGTTCAGTAGCTTGTTGTAAAAACTTATCTATCATGATTTTATGTTCCAATGTGGGATTATCACTCAATGATGAATAAAACTGTGTATCTGACAACTGCCGATGTGCCTCTTTTATATATTGTGCTCTGTCCCAAATCACGACAGCCCCTCCCTTGTCAGCTCCAACTATCACAATATTCTGACTATTAATTAATCCTTTCAGTGCATCTTTTTTTGAAGGTGTCAAATTTTCAGACCCAGAACAAAAAACACTTGATTGATTAAGATGTACATTTTTTTTAATACTAGTTGTTCAAATGTATTAATTGTACTACAACATGGAGGCATAAACTGAGATTTTTTTAATTGAAAACGTCTGGGATGAACACTGCTTGGATCCTGTTCTTTTTGTGCAAAAAAATATTTTAAGTTGAGATTTCTACAAAAACTCTTAACATCATTAATAACATCATATTGTGACACAAAAAGGGAAGGAACAAAGCTGAAGCCTTTATTAACACACTGAGTTCACTAGGAAAAAAAGCAAATTCAGTTAAATTAATGACCAAGTTATTAATGTCATTAGGCTCATTATTGGATAAGAGTCTATTATTGCTGCAGGCTGTCCTGAAACATCTTGGATATGGACTCTTCTACGATGTTTCACTGACCTGCCCTCCTAAAGGGGTCTTATATCTCTTGGAAGCTGGTGAAAAAGTATCTGCACCTCACTTGCTTCTGGTTAGGTATCCATATTGAAGACACTAGAGGAAAGTTCAGATGCACTTACCCCACGTCTATGCTTCTTCCACGAGTAAACCATAGCCGTTTTGAAGTCATTAACATCTCTTTGATATTTGTTCATTTTCCTCTTACACAATTCCTTATCATATTTTCTGTATCCATGACAAATTGTGTGTATAAATTCTGATAATTTGAGGCAGTAACATAGCATTTAGTTGCGTTCATAGCATTGTTCAAGTTTGGCCAAAGATCGGGTAGCTGCTTCTCATAGTATTCCACAAACAACTGCAAAACATATTAGGGCTGTTGTTTGTACAGCCCTCCATTTTTGTATAAATTCCCCATCTTCACTGCAATCCTGGCTCCACATATACTCTAAGTCTTCTAGGGACTATTTTGCTGCTAAATATGCTTTAAGAAGCACAGTGCCAAACATATGAGCGTGCTTTTTAGATGACTCAGTTAATTGTCTAAACATTTCAGATAAATCAAGTTGACCTGCTAACTTTATTTTGTAAATTGTCCTGTTCTGTATGCACCACTGTAAAAAAAAGCACAGTCATCTTTGTCTGCCACTATATTTTCTAAATATATCTGAAAATCATTACCTGTCGCCATATCAATGCAGGCTCTTTTTATGTTCGCCACTTCTGGCCCAACCGTAGCTGTAATGAATGTCAAAAAAAACATAAAACCACTGTCGATAAATCCCCAGGCCCTCGCCATCAAGCTGAGCTTCCAGGTTCCTGTACCAACACTCAATTTATAACACACCAACTAAAAGTGCACGTACATCAAAGGTGCTCGGAATCAATACATCTCCAATACATGCCAAAACCAATCCAGCACTCTAAGTAAAATCAAACAGCCATGGTGGAAAGAAGTTTATTAGGCTCACCTGCAACTCAACACAGACCGGTGGCAGCTTTGGCTCAAGGCGTCATCGGTGAAATGCAACATCATCTGGCGAAGCCTGGATTTAAATACTTTAGTGCAGACATACTGTTTACAGAATTTAAAGAGATATACACATACAATTAATCTCTGTCCATTAACATGTAAATACAATATAATGTAATATATTACATTATATTGTATTTAATGTTAATAATGTAATATATTACATTATATTGTATTTACATGTTAATGGACAGAGATTGATTGTATGTGTATATCTCTTTAAAAACAACAGTATGTCTGCACTAATATTAAATCAGGCTTTGCCGATGATGTTGCACACTGATGAAGCCTTGAGAAACCGGTCTGTCTTGAGATTGGGCGAAAGCGGCTAATAAACTTCTTTCCACCATGACTGTTGATTTTTATTTTGAGTGCTGGATTGAACTGGCGTATTGAAGATGTTAATTCGGCACCCTTTGATACCGCGCACTTTTGGAAGGTTGGGGTGTTATAAATTGAGTGTTAATACAGGAACCTGGAAGCTCAGCTTGACAGCGAGGGCCTGGGATTATCGACAGTGGATGATTTACATTCATTACAGCTAATACCAGAATGGTAACGGTAAAAATAGCCTGATGACTATGGCGAAAGTGCTATTTTCAGATATATTTAGAAAATATAGTGGCGAACAAAAATGACTGTGCTGACAGTGGTGCATACAGAACAGAAACTGTTACAAAATAAAGTTGAGGCAGGATTTGGATTTATCTGAAATGTTTAGGCAATTAACTGAGTCGTCTAAAAAAGTACATTCATATGTTTGGCACTGTAAGCTTCTTAAAGCATATTTAGCAGCAAAAATAGTCCCAAGAGGACTTAGAGTATATGTGGAAAGATTGGGTAGTGAAGATGGGAATTTATACAAAATTGAGGGCTGTACAAACAACGACCTCTAATATGTTTTTCCAGTTGCTTGTGGAATACTATGAGAAGCAGCTACCCGATCTTTGGCCAAACTTGAACTATGCTATGAATATATATTATAGTTGCATTAGTTTTGGTTGATATATACTTTTAACAATGGTTTATGTAACAGGGTAGTTTAGAGTTTATTTAATTTTTATTTTTATTTTTAGGCACAGCACATTGTCTTTATAGACATATAACATTAGGTTTTGATTAGTTGCAGCCTCTTTAAATATACGTAGGCATGAGCAGCTAATGTATATAATCCGGGTCTTTGCAAGGTTATTTTGCACACTGAAGACGCTGCGAGCGAAACCGGCCACCGGTCTGTGTATTTTGTGGGCAGGTTTGCCATTAAACAGTCGAATATTTCTGCTGGTGCAGTTTTCATCATTTCTTGAGTGCTGGAATGGTTGTGGAGTATATACATATATAACTTAGTTCTATAGCTTCACAGACTGCAGTCTAAAACATAGTACTGTGTTGACTCATTTCTTACTATGAATCCACATAGACTCAAATTATAAAAATATATGTAATAAACAGGATGATTATAACTCAAGACATAAGGGCTCATTCATTACTATAAGGTTAACAGCTGCATGTTAATCACTGAAATAACCTGCCATCTAATCTAGCCAGACACTTATTTTTACATAAATAAAAACTTATTCCCACTGCATAACACAACAGGAGAATACCCATCTTTACAGGCTCAGAGGTCATAGGTTCATAGTTATCTATTAAGCCAATGCCCACCAGGGCCATTATAAGCCTAGCTGTATAATCCAACCCAATTGTGTCCCAATGTATCATGGGCAGTTATTAGTAGGAGGTAAGTTAGTTAGGACGTTTCTAGAGGTTATTTTGGGCAGGGGGTATGTTAGATTGGGCATTACTGACTGCCTCTCTCTATCAGAGAAATGGGGGCTGGACCTGGTGTGAATTTCTACTTTCCCATCCAATGGTTAAGGATATGTTTCAATACAGTTGGGGTGGACTCTGCTCCACATAGATGGATAGCCTCTTCCAGAGCATAGGGATCCACTGAGGCACATATCTGTTTTGCCAGCATGTCAAGGATCTAATGGTTCTGATGCTGTTTATTTTGCAGATGTGCAAAAGTTCTATCATAGCCGGATCCAAGGATGTTTTTTTGACAGGCATATACTACTTCTCAGTAAGCTGTAGGAAACAGAGTGTAGGCAATCAGAGTCACAGGTACCACTTTGTAAAGAAAAAATTACCAAATAGTTTACCACATCTCACTGCTGGGCTTTCTCTTATTTGGCATCTATTCCTCAGCCCTTAAGCTCAATTCTCCCGGCCTTTTGTTATCTAAGTTTGCAGAAGACTGTAAGCAGGGAGTTGTTATGCAAGCTTACCCTGTCTTACAGTTGCGTTAGCTATGTTAACAGGTGGTGCATGGAAACTGATAGTATAGTTCATTTTGTTGAACAAAGCATTTACACAGCAGACTATACAGGTAACATCTCTATCTAATCAGATACTGCCATAAGTGATATAGACACTGGTGTTGATTCCATATTTTTTTGGCTTTCATGTCTCTGTGGTATTTTGGAAAGCCTTCAGTTTGTCATTTGTGTCATTTACAGGCATTGCTCCCTTTGCTGTCTGCTTTGATGGTACTTCATGATGCATTCTATTCTCAACTGTGCAGCCTTCACTGAATTAAATCTGTAGACACAACTTGAGACTACCTTTTTAATTGTTGATAATGGTCACACAGTACACTGATGAATATAAATAGCTGAGCTTTGCTCTGCCTGTGATAAGTCTTATCAGAATAATAATTATTCTTTTTATGGATTTATTAATTTTATATCCAGTCAAGGTCGCTGCCCTGCTTCAGCTCTCAAAAGATACACATACAAGATCCTCATGCATATGCTAGTCTGACAATCCATGCAGGTACAGTTATGATATATGTAGCTGCTGACCGAGTCATTTGTGCACCCACTTCAGGCATGAGTCAGAAAATTTAACATCCATCAAATTAATGAATAAAAGAAATCCCCAAATAATATCTGCATATGATAACACTTTTCAAAAATGTTAGTTGTAAAGCCTGCTTCATTTGTTAAAGTAGGGCAATGAATATAACATGTTTGATAAGTTAATTACTCATTCCTGAAAGTCTTATATGAATTTCAGTCTTTCCCGGTATATGCAGCACAGCAGTAAAGACCTTGATACATTTCTTTATTTGACAGTGTGGTTAGCTTATGTAAAGAACCTGCTGTGGGTTTCATCTCTGATAGTTCAGTGGGTAATTAGTCTACAATAACAGTAATGTCTCCTGGAATACCATAAAACAGAATGTATATGTGACCTTATGATTAAATTAACTATTTCAATGATGCATTTAGTTAAGCTTCACTTATCCTGTACCAGCTCTGTAACATTTTTGACAGATGTGAAATTAATGAATAATTATATTAAGAAGAAGAGAGGCTTTAAACAATAGAATTAATGTTGACCCATATCATCTATTTAAATAGTAGGACTCTTCTTCTTTCAGCTTTTCCCGGTTAGGGGTTGGCACAGCGAGTCACCTTTCCGCTCATGATTGCCAGTGGAGTTTATACACTGTTTGAGTTGTCAGCCCAGCGCCCAACCATCCACAAAAGGCACACAAATGCATACAGTCATGCCTAGGGCCAATTTAGAGTGTCCAATCCAACTACAGCATGTCTTTGGGAGAAAACTGGAGCACCCGGAAGAAACGCACGCGACCACAGGGAGGACATGCAGACTCTGTGCAGAAGGCACCCCAGCTGAGAACTGAACCAGAGAACAACTTGCTGTGAGGCAGCAATGCTAGCCACTACACCACTGCGGCAGCCCTATTTAAATAGTAGGACTCTAATATAAGTTTTCTGTAAATTGTACAAAATTATTTAGAAATGCTAAAGCTATGTTTCACTTGAGAAATTTTTGTTCATAACTTTTAATGTTTTTGGTTTGGGGACCCCACATCATTCACCAGGGCACTACTTAATTAAATAAAGAACTGCAATTACATCATTCCATTCCAAAGGCAGATTTTATAGATGGAATTAAAAAATCACTCATTCATTGGAAAAGGGTTACACAAATGCAGTTCTGTGAAATAATAAGCTGAGATCCTATAACACATTCTCTCTTTTGTATCTTACTTTACAGGCTTCAGCAAAGAAAATAAGAATGAAAGAAAAGCTTGAACAAAAAGGATAGGATCATGTAAATTATATGCAGGTAAAAATACAATTGTGACAGATAAATTCAATAATGCAGACTTCATTGTGTTGATCACTAAATGACTAAATCATGAGAAATAAATATTCTTTGTATGCTAATGCATGATCTCCCTCTCTCTTGTCTATCAATGTATCATATATATATATATATATATATATATATATATATATATATATATATATATATATATATATAGATAGATATATATACATATATAGATATATATATAGTTATACAAAAAATTATCAAAATACTCAAATGTCAATGTCACTAATGCTGACAGTGAAAGGGTTGATAAGACAAATGCCAACATGTATCTATGCATGTGCCAATGAAAACTTTCAGACACGGCAATGAAATTTTAAAGAAAAAGTTGAAAAATTGTTTTTTTTTCAGGGGGACAAGCCCCAACACCCGATTCAAATTATATATACTTATTCTGAGATCACACGTTTCCTGGGGAGGGGGCACACCTGTTGACATGTCTTTTACTTACCAAAGTGTGTCGACAAAACATATATATATATATATATATATATATATGTTGTTTCTTTCAGCTTTTCCTGGTTAGGGG